>NC_057805.1:389413377-389657155 GCF_018294505.1 Triticum aestivum
AGATGGGGAATGGATCGGGATCCACTGTACTCTATGAATCCCCAGAAGTCTTGATGCCTGATATGACTGCTGCTGCACCTGGTTCTCAGTATATTCAGCAGATGATCGCCGCAGAAAAAGCGCCTGTTGATACGGCTTGTCTGAGGCGTAGCACTCGGTCCACAAGGTATGATGGATTCAGGGTTCCGCTGGTCACTGATGCCAAGAAGGGACAGTCCAAGGTCAAGCCGAGGGGTGCTCCCTCCATCACCTGCTCTTCCAAGGCGACGGGCCCGTGCACCACTCTGTTGCTTGATAGCCCGCCCGAGTCTACTGACCAGGTGCCCCCTCCGATCCCTATTCAACAGCTGCAGTTTGTTGGTACTGCCATGTGTGGGATTCCACCTGAAGATCTTAGTCCTCAGAAGCTCCTCGCGGGCGAGCAGGGGATAGACCCCAATCTGCACTAGGTGTGATGCCTCAGAATAAACAGTGGAACGTCCTTTGCTGGAATGTGAGGGGGATCAACTCTGACAAGAAGCAGCTGGCGATCCATAATGCAATCGAGATTAGTGGTTGCTCTGTTGTTTGCTTTCAAGAAACTAAGCGTACCTCTTTTGATGTCTCTTTTATTAAGCAGTTATGTCCTAAAAAATTTGATATGTTCAAATTTGTGCCTCTGTTGGGAACTCTGGTGGTCTTATTACAGTGTGGATGAGCTCGGTGTTCTCTGGTACCATGATTTTTTCTGAGCAGTTTGCACTCGGCGTTAGGCTCACCTCAATGCAGTCTAACAATTCGTGGACGTTAGTTAATATCAATGGACCATGCGCTGAACCAAATAGGTCGATTTTCGCCTCCTGGCTGTTTGATCTTGACATCCCTGACAGAGAAGACTGGCTTATTATTGGCGACTTTAACTTTATTAGAGCGCCTGATAATCGTAACAGAGGAGGTGGGGACGCTAACGATATGCTTTTCTTTAATGAATTCATCCGCAGGCAGTCTCTGGTCGAATTGCCAATCAAAGGCCACTCGTTTACTTGGAGTAACATGCAAACTGACCCGCTGCTCGAGCAGCTCGATTGGCACTTTACTTCAGTTAACTGGGCGGCCAAATATCTAAACACTGTCGTTATGCCACTGGGTAAGCCCATGTCCGATCACGTCCCCTGCTATGTGAGCATCCAGTCCCACATACCCAAGTCCAACTTATTCCGTTTTGAAGACTTCTGGATTAAGCAACCAGGGTTCTTCGAAGTGGTCGAACGATCCTGGGCCAAAAGATGCCATGCTCCTAATGCGGCTGCAACTCTGTGCAAGAAGTTAAAAACTTTGCGCTATGATCTGAAGCAGTGGAGTAGGAAGATATCCAAACTCTCCATGCTGGTCGATAACTGCAACAAAACGCTTTTGGAACTGGACGGACTTGAGGAACGGAGAAGGTTGTCGATCCCCGAGGCTAATTTCAGACTGATCCTTAAGCAGCATCTCCTCGATCTGTTGGACTGCAAGAAAGCGTACTGGATGAAACGATGCACTATGAGATACTTCAAGTTTGGAGACGGGAACACGAAATTCTTTCACAGGGTAGCCACAGAGCGATACCGAAGGAACAGCATTGCTTCGCTTAGGTTGCCCGATGATTCGGTTATACATGATCATGTGGGTAAAGAGGCGGTGCTCTTTCAGACATACAAAGAAAGACTTGGTTATTCCAACCAAACTAACATCAAATTTGATTTGAGAAGGATCATTAAAAAGGTGGAAGGGCTTCAATCGTTGTCTGCTCCTTTCACCCGCCAAGAAATCGATCAGGTTGTCAAAGAGATGCCCGCTGATTGTGCTTCGGGGCCAGATGGTTTCAGTGGCAGCTTCATTAAGTCGTGCTGGCATATCATTAAGGAAGACTTTTATCGTCTCTGTTTTGCGTTTTATGCAGGTGATCTGGATCTCGAAAGTCTGAACACGGGATTTATCACCCTCATCCCAAACATCCAATCCCCTGAGACTGCAAATGACTATCGTTCGATCACTCTCCTGAACTGTTGTCTCAAAATTCTGACTAAACTCCTCACGAACCGATTGCAAAAAGTGATTCTTAAGATCATACACAGAAATCAATACGGCTTCTTGAAAGGGCGATCGATCCAAGACTGTGTTGCGTGGGCTTTTGAATTCATCCATCAATGCCAGGTGTCCGGAAGAGAGGTTGCAATCCTGAAGCTGGACTTTGCTAAAGCGTTCGACACGATCGAACATGCCCCAATGATGGAGATTATGAGGGGTATGGGTTTTGACGATCGATGGCTTGGATGGATCAACTGCCTGTTCTCGACTGCCAAATCCTCTGTCCTTCTTAATGGGACCCCCGGCAGACAGTTCTTCTGCTTGCGTGGTGTGCGACAAGGAGACCCGCTGTCTCCCCTTATCTTTGTGCTCGCAGCAGACTTGCTGCAAGCGGCCATTAATGAAGCTTATCGCACAGGAGATCTCCAGATGCCCATACCTACTAATGAAGAGGGATATCCCGTTATTCAGTACGCTGACGACACCATTCTTGTGATGCCCGCCGATTGCTCCCAGGCCGAGACCATCAAATCAATCCTCCAGGACTACGCGTCATCAATGGGGCTGCGTATCAACTTCCAAAAATCTACACTTATAACCGTCAACACTGAGGCTGACATGACCTCGCGCCTGGCCCAGGTTTTTGGCTGCTCAATCGGATCCATGCCATTCACGTACCTTGGGTTGCCAATGGGCACAACCAGGCCGACGGTGACTGATCTCATGCCTTTGGTGTCCTCTGTCGAGCGCAAACTCTCTACGGCCGCTTCGCTTCTGGACCTTGGCTCCAAACTTACACTCGTGAATTCGGTGATCACGTCGCTGGCGACCTATGCTATGTGCTCCATCAGACTGTCGCCGAAGATACTTGACCATCTGGACAAGTTAAGACGCTACTGTCTCTGGGCCAAGAACACGGATGATGGTGCGAAAGCAGTTTCTTTGGCGGCTTGGGGACTGGTTTGCAGACCTAAACACAAAGGGGGGCTCGGAGTACTCGACCTCAGGGTCCAAAACCAGGGTTTGTTGCTGAAGCAACTGCATAAGTTCTATAACCACATGGATATACCATGGGTTCAGCTAGTTTTTGACACGTATTATGAGGGCAGGGGCCCGCATGCTTCTGATCCATGCGGATCGTTTTTGTGGAAGGATATCATGAACCTGGCACCAATATACAGAGGTGTCACGTCCGTCGAGGTGGGGAATGGAAGTACGGTTTTGTTCTGGAAAGATGATTGGCCTGGCGAAATTTTGGTAGACAGCTGATAACCCACAAATATAGGGGATCAATTGTAGCCTCTTTCGATAAGTAAGAGTGTCGAACCCAACGAGGAGCTAAAGGTAGAACAAATATTTCCTCAAGTTCTATCGACCACCGATACAACTCTACGCACGCTTGACATTCGCTTTACCTAAAACAAGTATGAAACTAGAAGTACTTTGTAGGTGTTTTTGGATAGGCTTGCAAGAAAATAAAGAGAGCGTAAATAAAAAGTAGGGGCTGTTAAAGTAAAGACACAACTAAAGTAGATAAAGCGAGTGTGGAAAAGTGGTGGTAGGAGATGCGAAATTGTCCCTAAGCAATTGACTACCTTACTAGACCGATAGCAAGTTTCATGTGGGAGAGGCCACTGTTAGCATGTCATCCCTTACTTGGAATTCTATGCACTTATGATTGGAACTATTAGCAAGCATCTGCAACTACTAACGTTCATTAAGGTAAAACCCAACCATAGCATTAAGATATATTGGTCCCCCTTCAATCCCGTACGCATCAATTTCTATGCTAGGTTGAAGCTTCTGTCACTCTTGCCCTCCAATACATAGTCCTATCAACATACAACTAACCCTATGGTGTGATCCACGTTTGCGCTCATATGATGGGCACAAAAGGACAGCAACATAACCACAAGCAAATTAAATCAATCATAGCAATTCATCAACCACCGATAGGACAACGAAAATCTACTCAGACATCATAGGATGGCAACACATCATTGGATAATAATATGAAGCATAAAGCACCATGTTCAAGTAGAGGGTACAACGGGTTGCGGGAGAGTGGACCACTTTAGATAGAGGGGGAAGGTGATGCAAATGTTGGTGAAGATGGCGGAGGTGTTGGTGTAGATCGCGGTGATGATGATGGCCCCCGGCGGCGTTCCGGCGCCATCGGAAGCGAGGGGGAGAGATCCCCCCTCCTTCTTCTTCCTTGACCTTCTCCCTAGATGGGAGAAGGGTTTCCCCTCTGGTCCATGGTCTCCATGGCGTGGGAGGGGCGAGAGCCCCTCCGAAATTGGATCTGTCTCTCTATCTCTCTATTTCTGCGTTGTCCCTGCTGCCCTTTCACCGTTTCGTATATATATGGAGATCCGTAACTCCGATTGGATTGAAACCTTCGCCGTGATTTTTTTACCAAAAATTAGCTTTCTTGCGGCTGAAGAAGGGCGTCAACCGCCTTACGGGTGGCCCACGAGGGTCAGGGGCGCGCCCCCTGCCTCGTGGCCACCTCGGGCACCGTTTCGCGTTGATCTTTCTCCCAGATTTTCCAAATATTCCAAAAATAAGCTCCGTCCGTTTTTATCCCGTTTGGATTCCGTTTGATATGGATATTCTGCGAAACCAAAAACATGCAACAAACAGGAACTGGCACTGGGCACTGGATCAATATGTTAGTCCCAAAAATAGTATAAAAAGTTGCCAAAAAGTATATGAAAGTTGCATAATATTGGCATGGAACAATCAAAGATTATAGATACGATGGAGACGTATCAGCATCCCCAAGCTTAATTCCTACTCGTCCTCGAGTAGGTAAATGATAAAAAAGATAATTTTTGATGTGGAATGCTACCTAGCACAATCTTGATCATGTATCTAATCATGGCATGAATATTAAGCCACGAGTGATTCAAAGTAATAGTCTATCATTTGACATAAAAACAATAATACTTCAAGCCTACTAATAAAGTAATCATGTCTTTTCAAAATAACAAGGCCAAAGAAAAGTTATCCCTACAAAATCATATAGTCTGGCTATGCTCCATCTTCTTCACACAAAATATTCACATCATGCACAACCCCGATGACAAGCCAAGCAATTGTTTCATACTTTTGAAGTTCTCAAACCTTTTCAACTTTCATGCAATACATGAGCGTGAGCCATGGACATAGCACTATAGGTGGAATAGAATATGATGGGGGTTATGTGGAGAAGACAAAAAAGGAGAAGATAGTCTCACATCAACTAGGCGTATCAACGGGCTATGGAGATGCCCATCAATAGATATCAATGTGAGGAGTAGGGATTGCCATGCAACGGATGCACTAGAGCTATAAGTATATGAAAGCTGAAACTGAAACTAAGTGGGTGTGCATCCAACTTGCTTGCTCATGAAGACCTAGGGCATTTGAGGAAGCCCATCGTTGGAATATACAAGCCAAGTTCTATAATGAAAATTCCCACTAGTATATGAAAGTGATAACTCAAGAGACTCTCTATATGAAGAACATGGTGCTACTCTGAAGCACAAGTGTGGAAAAAGGATAGTAACATTGCCCCTTCTCTCTTTTTCTCTCTTTTTTTTCTTCTTTTTTTGGGCCTTCTCTTTTTTTGGCCTTTCTCTTTTTTTTCGTCCGGAGTCTCATCCCGACTTGTGGGGGAATCATAGTCTCCATTATCCTTTCCTCACTGGGGCAATGCTCTAATAATGATGATCATCACACTTTTATTTACTTACAACTCGATACTAGAACAAAGATATGACTCTATATGAATGCCTCCGGCAGTGTACCGGGATGTGCAATGATCTAGCTTAGCAATGACATCAAAAACGGACAAGCCATGAAAACATCATGCTAGCTATCTTACGATCATGCAAAGCAATATGACAATAAATGCTCAAGTCATTTATATGATGATGATGGAAGTTGCATGGCAATATATCTCTGAATGGCTATGGAAATGCCATGATAGGTAGGTATGGTGGCTGTTTTGAGGAAGATATAATGAGGCTTATGTGTGACAGAGCGTATCACATCACGTGGTTTGGATGCACCGGTGAAGTTTGCACGAACTCTCGAGGTGAGAAAGGTCAATGCACGGTACCGAAGAGGCTAGCAATGATGGAAGGGTGAGAGTGTGTATAATCCATGGACTCAACATTAGTCATAAAGAACTCACATACTTATTGCAAAAATCTATTAGTCATCGAAACAAAGTACTATGCGCATGCCCCTAGGGGGATAGATTGGTAGGAAAAGACCATCGCTCGTCCCCGACCGCCACTCATAAGGAAGACAATCAATAAATACCTCATGCTCCAACTTCGTTACATAACGGTTCACCATACGTGCATGCTACGGGAATCACAAACCTCAACACAAGTATTTATATGATCCACAACTACCCACTAGCATGACTCTAATATCACCATCTTTATATCGCAAAACTATTGCAAGGAATCAAACATATCATATTCAGTGATCTACAAGTTTTATGTAGGATTTTATGACTAACCATGTGAATGACCAATTCCTGTCATCTCTCTAAATAGATATAAGTGAAGCAAGAGAGTTTAATTCTTTCTACAAAAGATATGCCCACGCTCTAACAATTATAAGTGAAGCAAAAGAGCATTCTACAATGGCGGTTGTCTATGTAAGGAGAAACAGGCAATCCAAACTTCAAATGATATAAGTGAAGCACATGAAGCATTCTATAAAGCCATACTCAAAAGATATAAGTGAAATGCAAAGAGCATTCTATAAATCAACCAAGTACTATCTCATACCAGCATGGTGCAAAAAAGAAAATTGAAAACTAAATGCAAAAGACGCTCCAAGATTGCACACATGAATGAAACGAATCCGAAAACATACCGATACTTGTTGAAGAAAGAGGGGATGCCTTCCGGGGCATCCCCAAGCTTAGACGCTTGAGTCTCCTTGAATATTTACTTGTGGTGCCTCAGGCATCCCCAAGCTTGAGCTCTTGCCTCTCTTCCTTCTTCTCACATCGAGACCTCCTCGATCATCGAACACTTCATCCACACAAAACTTCAACAGAAAACTCGGTAAGATCCGTTAGTATAATAAAGCAAATCACTACTCTAAGTAATGTTGCAAACCAATTCATATTTTGTTTTTGCATTGTTTCTACTGTAATATAGCTTTTTCATGGCTTAATCCATTGATATAAATTGATAGTTTCATCAAAACAAGCAAACTATGCATCAAAAACAGAATCTGTCTAAAACAGAACAGTCTGTAATAATCTGAACATTCACCATACTTCTGATACTTAACAAATTCTGCAAAAATTAGAAAAAATAAAAAAATTGTATGGAAAGACAGTGCAAAAAGAATCAGAACCATTTGAAGTTTCAGTAAAAAACTAAAAATCGCGCACTACAGCCAAAGTTTCTGTCCTGCACCGTACAAACCAACAATAATTGTAAACATCCTAAAGGCAAACCTTGGCACATTATTTTTATAATACAATGGAATTGTACAAGGGGATAATTATTTTTGTTGAAAAGTTTCTGTAATCAAGATTTACAAAGTTTCCGTGAGCATGAACAAAGTTCAAGGAGCTCTCCCACTTCAACAATGTTTGTCTTTCTCACTTTCACTTTCCTTTTTGAAAAGTTTTGGGTTCCCCTCTTTATTTTTTGTTGTTTATAAAATATATGAAAGCAATCAACAGAAATAAATGACTCTCTAAAATTTCCGGGTTGTCTCCTTGGCAGCGCTTTCTTTAAAGCCATTAAGCTAGGCATATAGTGCTCAAGTAGCGAATCCACCCGGATCCCAAGGTATATCAAAGCCAATTTTAATTAGCAATGATTTGTAATTTAGTAGTGAGCACAAAGTAACATATATCATGTAATGACGAAGTCTAACTCTCTTCATATGCATCGTCATGTCATAAAAGAACAATTCATGCACACATAGTAAAGGCCAATGCATAGTATAAGCAGTTTCTTGCAATTTTATCGTGTTGGAAACATAGAGAGGTGGAGATATAGTTCCTCTCTCATAATAATTGCAAGTAGGAGCAGCAAGCACATACATATTATAACTATCAAAATCATCATGTGCAACGGTACAAGGCAACCCATCAATATAATCCTTAATAAGGGTAAACTTCTCCGATATAGTGTAGTTGGGAGAATTCAAAAAGATAATAGGACTATCATGCGTGGGTGCAATAGCAAAAATTTCATGTTTAACATAAGGAACTATAGCAAGTTCATCTCCATAAGCATAATTCATATTGGCATCTTGGCCACAAGCATAGCAAGCATCATCAAAAAGGGATATTTCAAGAGAATCAACGGGATCATAATAGTCATCATAGCAATCATCCTTCGGTAAGCATGAAGGAAAATTAAACAATGTATGAGTTGAAGAGTTACTCTCATTAGAAGGTGGGCACGGGTAGCTAATCCGCTCTTCCTCCTTTTGTTCTTCTCTCTCCTCATCATCTTTTTCATCCAATGAGCTCACAGTTTCATCAATTTCTTCTTCCATAGACTCCTGCAAAATATTAGTCTCTTCTTGGACAGCGGAGTAGTCCTCAATATATGGTTCAACATAGGCATTAGAAGCATAATTATCATAGCAATATTTAAGTATGGCAAAATTTTCAGATTTGTAAAGAGTAGCACCATACTTTTCAATCAAAGAAGCAATTTCGTAAGCACCCTTAAAAGCAACAAATTCTTCAATTTGTTGAACATCATAGTAACTATAAACACCCTTAGCATACGAAGATATGATTCCATTATCACTAAACTCACATTGGTAGGGAAGGTGTTTCTTAGGGTTTTCAGAACAACAAGTAAAATCATATATTTCACATAAATTCCAAGCATAGCATTGCAAACGATGAATTTGACCCAGTAAAAGTTTCCCTTTTTCAGATATACGGTGTCGCACATAACAAGCATGCTCATATAAACATTTGCCCTCAACTAAGCTAGTTGGGGTTTCAGCACAAGCACAAAGGGATCGAAGATGATCCAAGTAAAAAGCTTCAGCAGTGTGATAGATTTTGAGTGGTTCTTCAACCATTGGTTCAGTAGGTACAACTAATTTTTTTGGTATTTTGCGTTTCCTACCCATAACTAAAGATAGAAAACAACTAAGAACAGCAAATAAAAATTACTTAGTGATAAAGCAAACAAGCACACACCAGAATATTCACCCCACGCTATTGCTCCCCGGCAATGGCGCCAGAAAAAGGTCTTGATAACCCACAAGTATAGGGGGTCAATTGTAGCCTCTTTCGATAAGTAAGAGTGTCGAACCCAACGAGGAGCTAAAGGTAGAACAAATATTCCCTCAAGTTATATCGACCACCGATACAACTCTACGCATGCTTGACATTCGCTTTACCTAAAACAAGTATGAAACTAGAAGTACTTTGTAGGTGTTTTTGGATAGGCTTGCAAGAAAATAAAGAGAGCGTAAATAAAAAGTAGGGGCTGTTAAAGTAAAGGCACAACTAAAGTAGATAAAGCGAGTGTGGAAAAGTGGTGGTAGGAGATGCGAAATTGTCCCTAAGCAATTGACTACTTTACTAGACCGATAGCAAGTTTCATGTGGGAGAGGCCACTGTTAGCATGTCATCCCTTACTTGGAATTCTATGCACTTATGATTGGAACTATTAGCAAGCATCCGCAACTACTAACGTTCATTAAGGTAAAACCCAACCATAGCATTAAGATATATTGGTCCCCCTTCAATCCCATATGCATCAATTTCTATGCTAGGTTGAAGCTTCTGTCACTCTTGCCCTCCAATGCATAGTCCTATCAACATACAACTAACCCTATGGTGTGATCCACGCGCGCGCTCATATGATGGGCACCAAAGGACAGCAACATAACCACAAGCAAATTAAATAAATCATAGCAATTCATCAACCACCGATAGGACAACGAAAATGTACTCAGACATCATAGGATGGCAACACATCATTGGATAATAATATGAAGCATAAAGCACCATGTTCAAGTAGAGGGTACAGCGGGTTGCGGGAGAGTGGACCGCTGTAGATAGAGGGGGGAAGGTGATGGAGATGTTGGTGAAGATGGCGGAGGTGTTGGTGTAGATCGCGGTGATGATGATGGCCCCCGGCGGCGTTCCGGCGCCACCGGAAGCGAGGGGGAGAGAGCCCCCCTCCTTCTTCTTCTTCCTTGACCTTCTCCCTAGATGGGAGAAGGGTTTCCCCTCTGGTCCATGGTCTCCATGGCGTGGGAGGGGCGAGAGCCCCTCCGAGCTTGGATCTGTCTCTCTGTCTCTCTCTGTTTCTGCGTTGTCCCTGCTGCCCTTTCACCGTTTCGTATATATATGGAGATCCGTAACTCCGATTGGATTGAAACCTTCGCCGTGATTTTTTACCAAAAATTAGCTTTCTTGCGGCCGAAGAAGGGCGTCAACCGCCTTACGGGTGGCCCACGAGGGTCAGGGGCGCGCCCCCCTGCCTCGTGGCCACCTCGGGCACCGTTTCGCGTTGATCTTTCTCCCAGATTTTCCAAATATTCCAAAAATAAGCTCCGTCCATTTTTATCCCGTTTGGATTCCGTTTGATATGGATATTCTGCGAAACCAAAAACATGCAACAAACAGGAACTGGCACTGGGCACTGGATCAATATGTTAGTCCCAAAAATAGTATAAAAAGTTGCCAAAAAGTATATGAAAGTTGCATAATATTGGCATGGAACAATCAAAAATTATAGATACGACGGAGACGTATCAACAACCACCCCGATCTGGTTTCCTTCACTAAAAATGAAGATGTTTCCGTTCAGAAGTTGCTAACAGCACCAACGCTCGGCCAAAACTTTCACTTGCCGCTCTCGATTTAGGCTAGAGGAGAGCTCGAAGATCTCCAGAACACCTTGTTCGCGGTGGAGTTGACAGAGCGGGCTGATGTTTGGAAGACCGTGTGGGGATCGGATGGGCTCACTTCCAACAAGTTTTATCTCCACTGCTTCCGGGACGAGGAGGCAGATGAGGCATTTAAGTGGATTTGGAAGACAAAATGCACTAACAAGTGGAAGGTATTTGCTTGGCTACTTCTCGCGGATAGGTTAAACACTCGAGGGATGCTCAAGAGGAAGAATATGAAACCGAGGGATGACAACTATGCATGCATGTTATGCCGCCAACCTCCCGAGGAATCAGTGGAACACCTGTTCTTTCAGTGTGATTTTAGCAGATCGTGCTGGGGGAAGTTGGGGATCGCTTGGCCAGGCCAGGGCAACAGGCTACAACTTCTGCATGCAGTGAAAAGCACGTGGTCCGGACCGATGTTCATGGACATTTTCATCGTAGCAGCTTGGAGCATTTGGAAGGAACGTAACAATAAACATTTTAGAGGTATTGTGCCCACTGTGGATGGATGGAGCCAGAGGTTCAAGTGGGACTTTGGTATGATGAGACATAGAGTCAAAGAGGCCCTAGCGCCTTTTGTTCGGCATGTGGCCAACCTGACCTAGTTAGTTCCTCTATACTCTGTTGTATAGGGATTCTCCTAATCACTACCCCCTCCCTCATGTAATCTCAATCATGTAACTCTTTGTGTGGAGGTTTAATACAAAAGTCAGTGGGGGTGCCCTCACTGTCCCAAGGTTTCAAAAAAAATGATAACATGTTTTCAAATTCAAGTACTGTCATTCTACTCTATCGCAATGCCATCTGCTTAATTTGGACATCATGCTTCTGAATATCTTATGCATTGTTATTCATTAGTATGTACTTCATCTGTCTACCATACCATGTTTTTTTTTCATTGAAGTGTTGTTCTAGTGCTCTGTTGCAATGCCATCTTAGTTTCCCAATCATACACGTGTATGTTGCCTTAGTTTTTTCTGGATGTATTCCGCTAGCATACAGTTTTACATTCAACTAGTGTTTTTTTACTGTGTTGTCCTGTCGTATCCCTAGCTCTTACACCATACTCCCTCCATCCGGATTACATGTTGCCGAAATGGATAAAAAGGGATGTATCTAGAACTGAAATACGCCTAGACCCATCCATTTTTTTCCGGATGGAGGGAATACATGTCAATATGTCATGCCTTTCTATTCTTCAGTACCTATTCCATCTCTCTACTGTAGCATGTTTTATAATTGAAGCACCATTCTTCTATACAAGGCATGCAAGGGGAAGACGACTATGTTAGAATCTGAAGGGTTACAAACCAGGTCTTTGCAAAAGATCCAAACACCAGGAGATAATAAACCAACTCCAGTTTTATAGATACTGCTCCAGCACAGAGAAACCCAACTCCTACTGATAATAAGCAGATTCCAGTGGCCAAAGAACTAGTCCGCTACAGTCCAGCAAAAATATGTCAACTCCATTCTAAGAAGTGTGTGCGTATCCTTGCATCATGAAATTTTATAGCATGCTGATCATATTTTCTACATGTTTCTTACCCATCTCTCTTTTAGAAAATAAGCTTAACAGATAGAAGAATTTATGCACTGGTATCGTCTGTGAGGAAAGATTCTTGCAGGAATTCTCTGTGCTCCAATGCAGATGTAAGTACCTGTTGTATATCACTATATTTTTACATCAGCATGTATTTTGTTAATCGGCGTGAATCCAACCTTTATCTGATCTAAATTTAGTTGTAGAAAAATGTATGATTAAAGGCCACAATATTGATTTTTGTAAGGAAAACTGCCTGGTAGTTTTGCATCCTGAGCTGCATGAGTGTAATATCTCATATCAGTGGGTTTGAATACTTTGGTTCTGCAGTGGGTTTTCGGTGTTTTTTACTGTGTTGTCTTGTCGTATCCCTAGCTCTTACATCATACTCCCTCCGTCCGGTTTACATGTCACGGAAATGGATAAAACTGGATGTATCTAGAACTGAAATACGCCTAGACCCATCCATTTATTTCTGGATGGAGGGAATACATGTCAATATGTCATGTCTTTCTATTCTTCAGTACCTATTCAATCTCTGCTGTAGCATGTTTTATAATTGAAGCACCATTCTTCTATATAAGGCATGCAAGGGGAAGACGGATATGTTAGAATCTGAAGGGTTACAAACCAGGTCTTTGCAAAAGATCCAAACGCCGGGAGATAATAAACCAAATCCATTTTTCATAGATACTGCTCCAGCACAGAGAAACCCAACTCCACTGATAATAAGCAGATTCCAGTGGCCAAAGAACTAGTCCGCTCCAGTCCAACAAAAGAACGTCAACTCCATTCTAAGAAGCGTGTGCGTATCCTCGCATCATGAAATTTTATAGCATTCTGATCATATTTTCTACATGTTTCTTACCCATCTCTCTTTTAGAAAATAAGGTTAAATGATAGAAGACTTCCTTCATTGGGATTGTATTCGAGGAAAATATCTTGCGGGAATTCTCTGTGCTCCAATGCTGATGTAAGTACCTATTGTATATCATTATATTTTTACATCAGCATGTATTTTGTTAATCGGCGTGAATCCAACCTTTATCTGATCTAAAATTAGTTGTAGCAAAATGTTAAAGGCGCCGATGTTGATTTTTGTAAAGAAAACCACCTGGTAGTTTTGCATACTGAGCTGCATGAGTGTACTATCTCCTATCATGCACATTACTGAATTGTAGTGCTGCTCTGGTTGCCCATTCATTCATTGTGTCAATGTTGCTTTCGTATTACCTTACCTGGCTGATGATAGCTGTGCCATATTGTGTTAATTTGGTGTTGGCTAGTTGCCCAAACGTTCTTGTGCCAATGTTACTTTCCTATTATCTGACTTGGCCAATGATAGCAATGCTAGTGTGTTAATTTGGTGCAGGCTGCTGAAGATAAGAAGACAAACTCTGAAAACAGCAAGGCAACCCCATTGTTTCTTTCCAATAAATCTAGGCCAGGTAATATGGCAATAACTCATGATTAATCTGTTTGGTTCCCCTCCTAATTTATGTTATGATGCAGTGGTCGAGACACCTCTCCACTATCAATAATACAAGCCTACCAAAATCGCCATCTGAATCTGTTCAGTATCCTCTGTCTCGAATGCAACGAAAAAATGTATGTTTGTGAACCAATTAATGGCTGAAGCAATGATGGAAATGGTGGAGGAATCAGAGGTGCAGAGTCGTGCGACACAACAACTGATCAATGTTTTCAGAGACAGTGTAGCAAAGCAGCAAGAACTTGCCCACATGCTTATGGGCGTCATCCGTGCTGAGGTTGCAGATTGTGATGTTGTAGATCGTTAGGTTCTGTTCATTTATTTGCACTGGCATCAATCTTTGATTGCCCAATGGATGTAGTTTCTTGTAATATATGCTGGATGTGCAACGTTTTTCCCTGTATGCCGTACCTTTGCTTGATCGGTTTTGGTCCTGTGCATAATTGCTCATCATAATGGGCTCAAATTATCTAATTTGGCCTAAAGACATGTACGAACTTTAGTGGGCCCATTAAGTTAATGGGTCGTTACTAGGCCGAAAGTTAATGGTTGGCCCTCTTAACTCCCTTGTCGTTAACAGGCCGACATCCAAGCGGGCAATAGGTGGGCCCAATTGATTTCATGGGCCGTTAACAGGCCGTTACTAAGCCCGGGCTACATATGGCCCAACTATACTGTGGGCCTTTAGCAGGCGAAAGAGGCAGCGGGCTTGTACTGGACCATGAAGAGCATGGGTCGCTAAGAGGCCGAAAGTCAGGTCGTATTGTAAATGGCCCAACTGTGTTGTGGGCCTTTACCAGGCCGAAAGAGAAACCGGGCTGGTATTGGACCATGAAGGGCATGGGCCGTTAAAAGGCCAAAACTCAAGTCCGACTACAAATGGCCCAACTCATTTATGGTCCGTTAACAGGCTGAAAGGCACACATGGCCGGGAATTGGCCCAACACTTAAATGGGTCGCTAAAAGGCCAAAACTCAGGTCTGACTACAAATGGCCCAACTGATATATGGGCCGTCAACAGGCTGAAAGACACACCGGGCCAGAAATTGGCCCAACACTTAAATGGGTCGCTAAAAGGCCGAAACTCAGGTCCGACTACAAATGACCCAACTGATTTATGGGCCGTCAGCAGGCTGAAAGACACACCGGGCCGGAAATTAGCCCAACATTTAAATGGGTCGCTAAAAGGCCGAAAGATGTACATCGTGAAAATTGGCCCATCCATTGAATAGGCCGTTAACAGGCCCAAATCTCATCGGGCCGATATTGAGCCCAAATATATAGCGGGCTATTTATGGGCTCGAACTGACGATGGGCTGCAATGGTGTCAAATCTTTAACGGGCCGTTGACGGGCCGAATTGGCACATCTCGTATGGGCCATGGACTTAAATGGACCTGACACAAGTAGGCCTTATAGGCCGGCCTGCTAATTTTTACTGGACCGGCCTTTTTCACCGAAATGGGCCACTGTTGGGCCGTGCCACGTGTCGACCTATCATAGGCGCCTCCTGTCCAATGAGTGGGTGACATCTGTCCCAACGGTGAGGCAACACGTGTTTCCTCCGGCAAATGATGATTTTACACGTGAAAAATCCTCATTGGTCCGGGCTGTTAACGGGTTATCGGATCCAAAACCGGACCCGATAGCTTAACGGCGTTCCGTTACGGTGGATGCCACATGTCGGTCACCCTTGACGAAAGCACTTCTGTGACGCGCGATTTATCGTCATGGAAGTGGACACTTCCGTGATGATAATTTTGGTAATGTCATGGAACACTTCTACGACAGCACAGGTATGACTATCTTGATTCTGTCATAAAATCGTCATGGATGTACATGCATGACAAAAAACGCAACCTACTGTGACAAACACGTATCATCACGGAAGTGTATTTTTTTGTAGTGTTGCCTGGATATCGTCATGATTATTTGAAGTTTTATCAATTGCCCAACAATAATTTGTTTACCCACCGTTTGCTATTTTTCTCGAGAGAAACCACTAGTGAAATCTATGGCCCCCGGGTCTCTTCCTTATTATATTTGCCTTTGCGATCTATTTTATTTGCTTTTATTTTCAGATCTATTAAACCAAAATACAAAAATATCTTCCTGCAATTTATTTTATCTCGCGTTCCCGCGAGATCTATCTATCAAAATTATTACAACTCTCTCACGTCCGTTTGCAAATTTCTGGCACCGTTGCCCGAAAGGGATTGACAACCCCTTTAACACGTCGGGTTGCGAGTATTTATTATTTGTGTGCAGGTGCCGTTCACGTAGTGTTGCGTGATTCTCCTACTGGTTCGATAACCTTGGTCTCATCACTGAGGGAAATACCTACCGTTGTTGTGCTGCATCATCCCTTCCTCTTTGGGAAAATACCGACGTAGTTCTAGCAGACATCAGTTAATCACATGACAATGTGAACTGGATTATTGACTCTAGTGCAAGTGGGAGACTGATGGAAATATTCCCTAGAGGCAATAATAAAATGGTTATTATTATATTTCCTAAATCATGATAAAGGTTTATTATTCATGCTAGAATTGTATTGACCGAAAACTTAAAAACGTGTATGGATACATAAACAAATATCGTGTCCCTAGTGAGCCTCTACTAGACTAGCTCGTTGATCAAAGATGGTTAAGATTTCCTAACCATAGACATGTGTTGTCATTTGATAACGAGATCATGTCATTAGGAGAATGATGTGATGGACAAGACCCATCCGTTAGCTTAGCATAATGATTGTTCGATTTATTGCTATTGCTTTCTTCATGTCAAATACATATTCCTTCGACTATGAGATTATGCAATTCTCGGATATCGGAGGGATACCTTGTGTGCTATCAAACGTCAATGTAACTGGGTGATTATAAAGATGCTCTACAGGTATCTCCAAAGGTGTTTGTTGAGTCGGCATATATCAAGATTAGGATTTGTCACTCCGAGTATCGGAGAGGTATCTCTGGGCCCTCTCGGTAATACACATCATAAGCTTGCAAGCAAACGACTAAGGAGTTAGTCATGAGGTGATGTATTACATAGCGAGTAAAGAGACTTGCCGGTAATGAGATTGAACTAGGTATGAAGATACCGATGATCGAATCTCGGGCAAGTAACATACTGATGGACAAAGAGAATTATGTATGTTGTCATAACGGTTCGACTGATAAAGATCTTAGTAGAATATGTAGGAGCCAATATGGGCATCCAGGTTCCGCTATTGGTTATTGACCAAAGAGTTGTCTCAGTCATGTCTACATAGTTCTCAAACCCGTAGGGTCTGCACGCTTAATGTTCGATGACGATATAGTATTATATGAGTTATGTGTTTTGGTGAACGAATGTTGTTCGGAGTCCTGGATGAGATCATGGACATGACGAGGAGTCTCGAAATGGTCGAGAGGTAAATATTGATAGATAAGACGATGGTATTCGGACACCGAAAGTGTTTCGAGGAGTACCGGGTACTTATCGGGTCACCGGAAGGGGTTTCGGACACCCCTGACAAAAGATATGGGCCTTATGGGCCAAGAGGGGAAACGCACCAGGCATAAGGGGCTGGTGCACCCCCCATATGGGCCGGCCTAAGGAGGAGAAGGAAAGGGGAGAATGAAAAGGTAAGTGTGGATTAGGATCCCCACTTCCTTCCCTCTCCCCCCCTCTTTCCTTCCCCCTCCGACAAACATGGCAGGGGGCGGCCAAGGGCGCCCCTTAGACTCTCCCCTTTCCCTCCCACCTATATATATGAGGAGGGGGGCGCCTATCACACACCAGACAGTTGCCTAGCCGTGTGCGGCGCCCCCCTCCATCGTTTACACCCTCGGTCATATTTTCGTAGTGCTTAGGCGAAGCCCTACGAGATTCACTTCACCATCACTGTCATCACGCCGTCGTGCTGACGGAACTCATCTACTGTCTCGACGTCTTGCTGGATCAAGAAGGCGAGAGACGTCACCGAGCTGAACGTGTGCATAACGTGGAGGTGTCGTGCATTCGGTACTTGATCGGTTGAAGCGCGAAGAAGTTTGACTACATCGACCGCGTTGAGAAACGCTTCCGCTTACGGTCTATGAGGGTACGTAGACACACTCTCCCCTCGTTGCTATGCATCTTCATGGATAGATCATTGCATGTGCGTAGATTTTTTTTGTTTTTCATGCAATGTTTTCCAACACTAGCTACAAGCGTGACCACGTCCAACACTTACATAGCCAACGCCCACACAACGCCATCTCTCCTAGAATCTCTCTAGGATGTGCATGCACCACCGGCTAACAACTCATGTGTGCATGTAACTAGCTAACCAACTAACGGATTCTCTCACCCCTACCATATCTATTCTTGTAGATTGACTCCAACCCAACGCATGCAAGGATATCAACACAAATGGACCAGACCTTGCCAGATCACCCGGCTTAACTTGTACCTCAACCAGTCACGCACCAGCGTATGTCGCGTCTTGTCGCTTCTCATGGCGTCGCCGGATCACATGGCATCTTCGGCATCTCGTTGTGCTCGCTGCATCACACAACAACCGGGCATCTCGCCTTCTTCGCGCGCACAATTGAAGCACCATGGGCCTATGTACACTTCTCTAGACCATCTAAACTATATGCAAAACTCCAAACTAAACATGTAATACAAAATATCAAGATCAGTGCTAACACTTGTACGGACACTACGTGATTGCCTTGCGACGGCATGGCGAGCAGCCGCAACACCGAGCCAAACAAGCGGCCGAAAACCCATGACCAAAGCAACCAGGAGTCATAGCACCAGCAAGGCCATATACAGACGATGGGCGCCATGGCAACGTTTGAGACGGCAGAACCCAGTAGCCATAGACATCAAGCAGGAGAGGACGCGGGTGAGAGGATGTTGGCCGCAACAGCCGCTACATAGCAGCCGTTAATACACATGTTCCCTAGGAAGAGGACGGGGGACATGACATCATGGTGTTGCTCCATTTGCCGCCGCCGCTGTTGTGCATCTCCCATGGGGGAGAGGTTGAGTGAGAGGGCGCCATGGATGCAGGCGTGAGTATAAAGAGAGAGAGAGGTAAGCGTTGCTTGCCAAGGAAGCAGCACCAGAAGGTCGTCATCCCAAGCTGGAGCGTGGCCGCCTCCGTCGAACCCGACCAAGCAGAAGACCAGACCTAGGGTTTGGTTCGGTCCCCGTGGCCAAGCAAAGAAGGAGGTTGAGTACGAAGAGAGAAAACAATGGACCACGACTACCATGACCTGGGATGGAGGGGGCATAGCCAAGAAGAAACAGGAGAGGGGAGGGCGAAGAGGCATGGTAAAGGCTGGGAGGAAATAGGAAGGCTTGGCAAATGAGATCTTGAGATAATGAAGTAGAAAGAGAAAGAAGCTCCGGTCAAAGTGGTGGAACTTCTAATAGGCTGAGTCAAGCAGTGAATCGGACCGAGGAAATAACTGAACAACATAGAAACACGTGGGAGGTGTACCATCACACCGGTCTAGACAAAAAAACCAGAGAAGAACCGGCAACAAACTAGGGAAAAACCAATTACATGTGTTAATTAAAGAGGAAGCACCACTACAGCGTCAAACACACGGTAGTTAGGCTAGCTTAGCCACTTTAATTTCTCTATATATAAATCTCCCGCCAATGTTGAAGCCTCTCTAACTCCCACTGCTTGAAGAGTTTCTAGATTTGACAAATTTCTGAAAGTGATACCTGACGCACCTAAGAAAGCCCCTACTGATTCTTGGCTCATAGCAGCAACAACCCCATAACTCCCGTTCCTCATTACCGCATCATTAGTATTGAATTTTACATATTCCGCTGTGGGAGCTAACCAAGTTGTCGGTCTTGATACAACGTTTCGGTTCCGACCACTGTTTGATTTAGCTAACACCTCGATGTCAACCAGGTAGGTGTTGATGAAACAATGTGTTGATAAGGGACTCTGAAATATGTTCTCGTGAATAGCCTTTCTTCTTGCTCTCCAGATTGCCCACATCGTCACTACCATCTTTGTCAAATGCTCGTGAGTAAGAGTATCATGCATCGAGAACAACCAATTCTTAGCACTCATCTCCTTGTGTTGCACACATGCGTTCCACCATTTCTTCCGTCCGCGACACTGAATGCTACTGGGCGAGCCCATTTCATTTGAGCCATGTGAGTCGCCTCCACTATTTGCCGTCTGCGGGTGGCAAATAGGAGGAGGTCGCAAGACGAAAACCTTACATGCCGCTCACTGCGTCGTAATGTCGACATCTCTCACAGGGTTGCAGGAGCGAACGACGAAGTGGGACGGCTCAACTGCTACCGAAGCTTTTTTTACACTATTTCTATCTTTTTTGGGAACCTTCTAGAAGGTTCCTAAACCGGATTTTTTTTCTTTTTTCCTTTTTCCTGACCCTTTTTTGTTTCATTCTTTTTGTTTTTCATAATTTCAAAGAATTCATAAAAAGTTCATACTTTCAAATTTTGTTCACTTAAAAAAAGGATATATTTTGTTCACATTTTAAAAAAATGTTTGGAATTTCAATATTTTGCTCATGTTTTTACAATATGTTCAATTTTTTTAAAAACTGTTCATAGTTTCCAAAAATGTTTAGAAATTCGAAATTCATTCACGTTTTTGTATAGAATTTAGGAATTTTGTTCACATTTTCAAAAATTGTTCAAGTTTTCAAATTTTGTTCATGCTTTTAAAATTTGTTCAGAATTTCAATATCTTGTCAATGTTTTTCGAAAATTGTTCGCTTTTACCAAAAAAATTGGAATATTGAAATTTGTTTACATTTTTAAAAAACTACGCATGTTTTTTCTATAGAACTTCAGAATTTTGTTCTCATTTTTCAAAATTTTTTCACTTTTGAAAAAATGTTTGGTATTTCTATATTTTGTTCATGTTTATATAAAATTGTTCACTTTTTTAAAAAACTGTCCAGAATTTATAAATTTGTCATGTTTTTCTACAGAAATTCAAAATTTTGGTCACGTTTTCAAAATTTATTCACATTTTTTTTAAAGTGTTCGTAAATTGAAAAATAAATGGAATTTCAGAACTTTATTCACTTTTCAAAAATTGTCCACAAAATCAATTGTTCAAATTTTCTAAAATTGTTCACGTTTGCCAAAAAAAGACCAGAATGTTAAAGAAGTGTTCAATTTTTTTGGAAAAATATTCGGATATGCTGTTGTAATTATTTCTTAAAAAATTTGCGGCGCCTATTTAGTCACTAACAGGCATCATGTGTGGCGGCTGGCTACAGCGTTATATTGGGAGGGGTTTTCGTGTTCGATCCCCTGTACTGCATGTTTTTTTGCGAATTTTACACCGCTCGCTAGAGTACCACCTAATTGGCTGGCCCACTTGCGCTACCCGCTTGTGAGAACCTCCGCCAATCTGCCACAACGAGCGGCAGATAGGAGGTCCCGTCACAAGAGGCAGTTCGCGAGTGCAGCCCGTTTATTTTAGGACTATCTGGGCATTTGTTAAATCCCGACCGATTGCCAAAAGGCGAAATCACTAATTAAGGAGTACTCGTTGTAAAGAACACTCCATCTTTCCAGGTCATGATAAGTGGCGTACATGCAGCGCGCCACTTGTCGCACCTGGGAGTTTTTCCTTTTTTCGTAGATTCGTTTATTCAAAACGTTTTATCTCTTAAACCGTGCGTCCAAATCTCAAACCGTTTTCACCATTGGATTCCTCGCGTCGAGATCTTCAAAACTAGATCCCATGTTGATAGGTTTTGACGAACTTTTTTTCACGAAAAAAACGGACGAAAAAACCAAACCGGGAGCACGGTTTTTCCCTTTCCGAAAGAGGCACGCCCGTGCCTCTCGCGAAATCACAACCGTGCCTCTCGTGGAAGCAAAACCGTAACTCTCGTGGAAAGAAAAAAAACAGAAAACGTGTTTTTTCTTTTTCCGAAAGAGGCACGCCCGTGACTCTCGCGAAAGCACAACCGTGCCTCTGGCAAAATCAAAACCGTGACTCTCACGAAAGAAAAAAAACAGAAAATGCGTATTTTTTTCCTTTTCCGAGAGGCACGGCCGCGACTCTCGCAAAAGCACAACCGTGCCTCTCGCGGAAGCAAAACCGTGACTCTCGCGAAAGAAAAAAAACAGAAAACGCGTTTTGTTTTTCCCTTTTCGAGAGGCACGGCCGTGACTCTCACGAAAGCACAACCGTGCCTCTCGCGGAAGTAAAACCGTGACTCTCGCGAAAGAAAAAAAAATAGAAAATGCGTTTTTTTGTTTCCGAAAGGCACGGCCGTGACTCTCGCGAAAAAAAACGTGACTTTTCACGAAAGAAAAAAAAATAAACGCGTTTTTTCGCGCAAATTGTTTTTATCGAAATGCTAAGGAAGACCGGAGAAAAACCAAAACGTCGAAAAAACCTGGAAAAAACCATTTAAAAAGCCTAAAACACGTGCGAAAAAATAAAAAAACAAATCTGAAAGGAGCGTCCAGAGCGCGACACGTGGCGAATGGCTGAAAGCGCGTCAAGTGACGCTGATCCTTGCGAGGCTTCCAAAGAAGCGCTCATTAACTAGTTGATCCCGCCGAAAAGGCTCTCGGCCTAAGTAATGGAACAATCACAAGGCCCAGAAAGCGACCGGATCGAATCGCTTGCCGACGAAGCAAATCGCCGAGGCGAAGCAAGGAAGGAGACCGACGCGACTTTTATCCACCTGTCCATCCGCCCCGTAGAGACCAGGCACCAGAGACACGCACTCATTTCCCAGGACTACACAGATCGGAGAAACCGAGGCCCCCCTTCCAGCCGCGCGAGCAGCTTCTTCCGCTTCGATCGATCCAGCAAGAGAGGGGTTCCGATGGGGCTGCAGTGGATGCTCCTGACGTGCGTGGTGGGGGCGGAGGCGGCGGTGGCCGCGCTGCTCACGCTCCCGGCGCCGCGGGCCGTGCGGGCACAGATCGTCGGGCTCACCTCCATGCTTCTGCAGCCCATGGCCGCGGTGCTCCCCTTCGCCGCCTTCCAGCTACTTGGTGCGTGCGTGCGGGGCCTCGGCCTTGCAGCGGAAACTGACGCGTGCGAAGCTTCTCCTCGGTTCAGTCTCTGACGATTGATTTGCGTTTTTCCCCCCTCTGATGTGTAGATATCTACTGGAAGAACGAGCACAGGCTGATTTGCACGGGAGAGATGTGCACCTCCGAGGAGCGTGTCCGCTTCGAGAAATCCGTGAGTGAATTGAGACCTTACGTGCTCGAATTTGTCGGTATATTTCTAGGGGTTTCTACCGTTTGGTTCAGTAAGTACAGTTCCTATGGGGGGGAATCGGTAACTGTTGCTGTAGAGTGGTAGAGTACACGTCTTCGGTCTGGAAGGGGACGAAAAAGCACCAGTTGCCATCTGCCATCTGCCTTGACTTATAGCTGGATTG
This sequence comes from Triticum aestivum, assembly GCF_018294505.1. Lineage (NCBI taxonomy): Eukaryota > Viridiplantae > Streptophyta > Magnoliopsida > Poales > Poaceae > Triticum > Triticum aestivum. Next base: position 389,436,766 of record NC_057805.1, read on the forward strand.
TGAATTGTAGCTAGACTGGGCACATGATGTGGTTTGAAAGCCAGATCGTAGCTGTTTCCACGGAGGTTTAGTGGTGATCTGGTCTTCAATTTGATATGATGTATCACCACCACTTCATTTTGACATTTTTTTCCTATTTTAAAGGCTTTATATAATATGACATGGAGATTCTGTTGTTACTAAAATGTCCTGAACTTAGAGGTCATTACTATAGAATTTTGCAATTGAAAAGAGAAAATGGATGTGTTCTGATCTTATCATCTTAACACATCACCTATTTGCATTCTAGTTTGAAGTAGCTGGGTGTGGGTGAAGATAAGAGGGTGACGATCTGACCTGGTAAATTAGTGGAAGCTTCAGCTACCATTTGCCAATGTGGGTTTCAGTTCTATATATTGTTCCTACCATGTTTGTACCAAATCGAAGATATCCATTTGCAGCTGGATTGTGCAAAATCAGCAGAGCATGCTCTTGTTATTTTTGTCCGCTCACTCGGAAACTGGCAATCCTTTAGCTATTCTGTTATATTGAGGTTCGAGGAATTTCAATCTCTTATGTCAAGAAAAATTATAGACACCCTTCTTAATTTGCCGGTTGGTTAGATACTAATTGCACGTACAAACTCGACACATAGCTGACTTAGAACTTGCATCCTACCTTCTTATTATAGTATTTTCTTAAATCCTTCATCTCTGCAGCATGTGTATAATCAATTTGTCCACATAGTTTATTATTTTCACTTGTGGCATAGATTTGCTATCATATTCAAGAATGAAAAGCGTCAATTATTTTTCTTTATGGGTATCTTTTTCTTCCTTGATAGAAGAGTGTAATTAAGCTGACCCATCAGCCAACTGTACAGTTTTCAGCCGTTTACACAAAGAAAATTGTGCTCTATTGTTGCTTTATTTCCCCCGTTTCACTTTTAGTTGTTTCTTGTGCAGATTTTCAAGTCCCAGAGGAATGTCATCCTTTGTGTTTCAGTATTTATCCTTTATTGGTAAGTAAACTTCTCTGCAGGGTCTGATTAAATAATGTCTATGAAGATTTTGTATTCAATCCTTTATTTGATGTTTTACTTCGGGATAGGTCCATCTATCGCATTTGCAAGTTCAACAAGGACATTAAGGCACTGGAGGAGGTTGAGAAGCGCATCAAGGAAGAGTAGAATCATCCTAGTTTGTGGTGAGTTATTGAACACGACTCAACGCATTATAAGTTGACTTAGACAATGCGTTTACAAGGACATGTGGTTGATTAGCTCAATGCTAATTCAAGAATAGATTTACTTGTGCACTTGAATCATAAGATTTTTCTTGTTTGTGTGCGTTGATGTGCTTAAAGGAGTAGACATCGCTAAATAATGTTGGAGCGTGCTACACTGGAACTTAGATAATATTCGGCAAATTCCTGCATTGCAACTCACTAACTCTGTGAAGTTAAGGCAACTTGGACACTTTTGATTCAACCATATTAGGGTTGTTACTCGATGAACTGTGCCCTGGTCTGATTGATTTTGCTAAGGTATTACAAACATCTGGACATGGCTCGACTAATGATGCCTGCCTAAATATGTTGATACACAATCCACTGTGTGCTTAGATTTTTTCAGTGTTTTTTTCTCTAATGTTTGCTTCATTGATACTAGTTAGTGCTCATGGATCGATTATAGTAAAGCTTGAGAGCACGCCATTCATGATCGGACATGTGAACATATGATACATTCATACATATGCCTTTTCCAATTGGTGATGGAATTTCTGAACTGTGCTTTTTCTCCCGCAAGCTGATGAATTCCAATGTGCCCATGGCAAAAATGGTCCATTAGTTTGTTAGCTAGATAAATTGATTACAACGCTAGAAGCTTCCCTAACCTGCGCTAGTTTCATGGTGGCAGAAGTTGCGGCCAGGTGTTTAAATGGCTTTCTAATTATTCAGGAACAGACAAACAACAATCTGACTTCCAGACTAGATGTAGATGTCGATATTGTATATTATACTTCGATAGAGAACCAAAGCTGATGTGAACAGATTCGTAATAGTGTGCTTATTTTACACTTCAAGATTGGTGTGTCATTACTCATTTGTTCTACTTTCATCGCATTTCCGTGCCTGTAAGTTTCTAATCAGAGAGAAATTTGAGATTCATCTTTAACTAGTCCTTCACTGATGCAGATGGATTTTGTGGTATTCCCGGCCTTCAGCAAATGTATCCAGACTTTAGGATATCCAATGTATATTTGGTTTTCCTTTGAGCAAGTAGAATGTAACCTGTTTCGACGCTTCACATCCTCCTTTCTTGGACCGGCTGTTCTATATGTAACTTGTGGCGGTGGCTACTACGAAGACATCTAAACGTTTCCATATTAGTCATCCTTGAAGTTTGAACACCTGCTAGAATGTTGTCTGGACCGACCTTTCGGTGGTCTTCCGTGTTGAAATAGTCTGGTATTTCTGTAGAATTTCACTCCTTGCTTGATGTCGAAGTTCCCAGCAGTTGAGATAGAGACCCGGTCATAAACCAAGACGGCCGTTTAAAAAAAAAAGAATTTCTAGATGGTCGATGATGTTGTGTACGTTTGTGGTGTTGGAATGGCAAACTTACAGAATTTGATGGCGTCCGACTTGGTGAAAGCCCACAGGAACTTTCTTTTGGAAACAATATGAACTGCCTTGACCTTTGCTATCTGTTGCTGTCTCGCTGATGCGGGCGTGCCACTCAAGTACTCAACATAAGCTCGAGCTCGAGTGACTTCGTAAAACCTGTAGCAAGTCAGCTGTCCATTTCATTGCACAGCTACCTTTTCCACACGGTATCGGTCTAAACGTCCGCCCTGATCTCATCAATTTAAAATTCAAATGCATAGAGCCAGATCTCATGCCGATGTTCATAGTTTTTACATGTCCGGTCACAAAAGTATTTCAGCCTAGCAGTTTCATACAAAAATAAAAGATTATTTGCCTTGCCGGACCGGCTATCCGAGCTTCCCTGCTCACTCCGGCGTGGACTGCTCCTTGCCATTCTGGCGTGGACTGCTCCTTGCCATTCGCTTCCTTCTTGGCCATCTCCTTCTCCGCCGTCTTGAGTTGCTCCTTCAAGGGCTTCAACGTCCCAAGACGAATGGCTTGCATGATCGTCCTTGCATTGTCATTCAACTCCTTCATCTTCAAGGTCAACATCTTCGAATCCTTCAAAGTGGCTGTGATCTTAACCTTTTTCTCTTCGAGCTTGAGCTTCTTCTCGGTCGCCGCAATCAACATAGTAAACTTCTCAGCCTTTTTTTCTCTCCTTTTGCTCCGTGTCATGGATCGGATTGATGCTAGTGATCAATCACGCATCACACAATAACTCATCCTTCCGCATGTTGAAACTTTCTCCTTGATTTCTCTTCTTGGACTGGCCGCAAATTCTTTTGTATCAAGGTTGTTGTCACTGTCCTGCTCCTGTTGGCCGGTGTATGTGGTGTATGTGACCGGCTGCGTGTACGTGCCACACTGTGTGTACGTTCCCGGCTATTGGGCGTGCACTTCTGGCTCTCTGAGCCATCCACCTACCCGTCCTTGAAGGAGCCTCCCCCCCCTCCCCGCGCTCATGCATCATCTCCTTGTCTGCGTCGTCATACGCCGGCTAGCTCGGTTAAGACATAACTGCGAACAGAGAGTGGGCACCGAGCTGCTACACACCCGGTGTCCGCGTCAGGACAAGTTACGGTGATGCAAACTCGGAGAAAGGAGTTGCGTCGCATTGACATTGACACAATAAGACATGTGCCCGGCGGTGGATGTCAGGGACTGCCTGTCAAGCTGCTGGGTGGCGTAGAAGTAGGTAGGCTTGTGACGGTGGCGTCCCGTCCCCTACACCACGACCACCCTGAACGTTCGACGCCACGCCTGCCGCCCCCGCCGCCCTTCTTTTTGAGCGGCGTTGCCTCCTTTGCTTTTGGTTTGAGGCGGCGGGCTTGCTATGTTGCCGAGTTGATCTTTCGGGCGGCCGTCTTCGCTCCTTCACACGTCGTCTTCGACAACTTTTCGTACAGGTCCATGTTGCGACTGCGGCGACAAAAAAAGGCAGGAATTAGGATGGGGAGCAGCAGGAGGTAGAGAAAGGGTTGATAAAGGGATGCTTTGTCGCGAAAACAGTGTGGCCAGTTTCAAATGTGTGGGCTCTCGCCTCAATGTTGGGTGGGCCGAGGGTGTCAACCGAGTCCTACGTGAGTGATGTTTGAACTCCTACAAAACCCTCTTGGTTGTTTGCTTCCGGTATGCGAGAAAACCGACACCGGATAGATCCACGGACAAATGTGTGACACCGTTAGGCCAACTCCACCGCGCGACCCCAAATGGATGTCCGTTTTGTCCGGATTCTGTCCGTTTGGGTAGGGCAATGGGGTCGTGTCCGGGCCGTTTCTAGGATGCGGTGGCCGTGCGCCCAACGCGGCGGACGTTTCCCGGCCGCATCCTGTCCGCGTACATTTTTCTTAGCAAGCCCTTAACTTTTTTTCATCATTCATTTTTGGTACATGGGAATATATCACCAAATTTTGACTAGAAAAGCAAGACCAAAGAAAACAAAAACCACAAGAATACATTTTAGAAGATATCCAACTTTCATAACTGCTCCTGTAAGTTGGATTAGTGCCTTCTCGATGCATTCATTGTTGATCTGCGGAGGAGGCTCGATCTTGCGTGCTTCTTTCTTCTTTGAGTCTAAAAAAGTAGAGGTTGCTTCCTTGCATCTAGTCTCATGTCTAACCTCTAATCTAGCAACAAGTGCACTAGTCTCATCTCTAGCCTCTATGCTAGCTAAAAGTGCACGAACATCTACTAAATTGCGCTCTATCAATATATCGATGTACTCTTCTTCCCAATACCAAAACTTACAACCATGCTACACAATAAAATTTAAGTTAGCACAACTAGTCAAATCTAAGAGCACGACCGAAGCTAAAAAGAGCACATACCCCATCGTTTAAGCACTTGATGAACACCCATCCGGGATGTTCCGGCGTTGTAGACACGCGGCGCACGACCTTCTTTGGGCAGTGGTCGCACTTAATGAGTGGCAACGGTGCGCCGACGAGCTTTTGGGCTAGCACCGAGCCCGGCCGACCGCCATTCGTGTATCTGCCGGCGGACCACCGATGATGTAGATCCGAGCGGCTAGAGGAGGAGCCACTGCCTGCATGTGGCCTTGCGGCCCTGTCAGGGCCTTCCGCCCCGGTGCCCGGCCGTCCATGGCGCGGCGCGGCCTCCCACAGCCGCGCGAGCTCAAGACCGACCGGATCCGCCCCAAATCTGGCCGGCGGGTGCGCAAATCAGGTAACCGTGGTTGGGTAGCTCGGGGGCGCCGAGGGGAAGGGACTGGGCGAGCGCGCGTCCGAGCCGCACAATTGCAATGGCGGCGGCGGCGAGGGGAAGAGTGGGGAAGAGTGGAGAAGAGTGGAGGGGGTGCCGTCGGAGGGAGGGAGGGGCGGATAGAAAAAGGCGTCCCTGTGCCACCGACGGGCGGGCCAGGGGAGGACACGTGCAGACGCCCCACCCGTCCGCGTGCTGTCTGTTTCACCCCAAAAGCGACGCAAACTTGGGCTGGGGATGGGTCGAAAGCGGACGGACAAAAATCCGTTTGCGCTCGCGCACTGGGCCGTCTGATTCGTCCGTTTTATCTCAAACAAACGCGCGCGGACATGATAGGGTCGCGCGGTGGAGTTGGCCTTAGATGTCTTGCGACGTCGGGGTAACTTGATCCGGACGCTCGGGGAGGTTTGGGGTCCGGACGCTTGGGGAGGTTTGGGGTTCAGATGTCCTATGCATGTGTGCGATGGGGTGCCCCCGAGATTCCTATCATCGTCTTCTCAAACGGCAGCGGTGAAAACTATTCACATGGTACTATGGTGTAGCGGTAGCGGGCAGTAAAACAACTTGTATCTGCACGCAAGCTGAAAACAGTGGAAGAAAGCATCGAGGTCGGCAGGCGCGATCCACCACCTCCCGCGGTAAAACACGCCAACGCGGTGACGTGGTTTGGACCGGTTCGATGTGAACCTCGTCGCCGCCGGCCCGAACGCGCCGGACGTAGGTAGAACGTCCGTCCGGGTTGAAAGAAAAAGAGGAGGAAGAAGAAGAAGGATCCCGACGGTGTCCTCCTTCCTCTCCCGATCACACTCACGCGTCGAGTAAGCCAAACCGCGTGGCAGCTGGTCGGAGGCGCAAACCAAACACGTCGGCCACGTACCGCGTTCCGTCCCGTCCGTGGCAGCGCGACAGAAAATAAACTAATCCGTACGAGGATAAACATGCATTATTATCACGACGAAGTGTCCGACTGTGGCCGCTTTGTTTATCCTAACTCCGGTCGCAACGAGCGCGTGGCTTGGGCACGCAAAGGGCCGGCGTCGTCGTTGGTCCTAGTTAAAAGAGCCCAACTCCCGTCGGCCGACCTCCATGGAACGGGAGGAAGGAAGACCAGGGACCGACCACCGATGAGCAACTATCCTTTTTTTTTTCTTTCTAGAAACAACCGAAAACGGAACGTAGATAACGTCCGTCAGCTACGGCCAGCCGGGCGGAACAACTGAAAGTTTGGTTCAGTTGGGTCAATTTGTCCAGTCCTAGTATGCATACCTACATTTCGTTTCCACAGTGCGGAACACGGACCGATCGGGAGCGGAAACAGCACGTGTAGGGGACATTCTGAACCGAATACAGGCGAGCCCTCCCACTCCCCCACTGGGATTTGTTTAGTCCAGCTTTGTTTCGCCTGACAACATGCTTCTAGAATGGAAGAATGTTAACATGTTCAGAGAACTGCATCGCTCCAAAAGATGACTATGCTCTTAGATGGAGCAAACGAACTGAAGCTATAGTGTTTTTTGCACTTCTTTTGTTTTACTTCAGTCCTGCATTGGCACACCAGTCAAAAGCCTGCAAAAACAAATGAAGCCTCTTTTTCTTTTTTGCGGGTCAAATGAAGCCTTGATTTTGACAATGATTATCATTTTACATAGATATGCTGCTAAAATAAAAATTAAAACCAACTGCTCTAATTGCTAAAACTGAACGAAAGCAACTCAGTGATGTAGTCTTGACCGAGTTGCTTTCAGGCAATCCATGTCGGACTTTGGTAGGGTCTCTGTAGCATCAAGTTCTACTGCTAGTAGCGCCTGTGGTTTGACCTACTACTAGTACTGGTTTCTAGACTATCTCGCTAGGCTACCAAACTGCGGTGAGGAGCTACTGTAACTACATTTCGTAAAACTGGAACACAATCAACGTTACGGGAGTCCACCACAAGTTAGTACCCACAATTGGCAACCGTTCATTCTCCGTGGAGAACTCAAAACTTCTCAACAAGTTACCACTCAATTCTTCAGAGAGATCGCCTAGTGACGAAACATACATCAGACTCAGGAATAACTTGCAATCCAAAGCTGACGATGGAAGGCAAGTTGCTGAATTATTCACAACAGATGAGCACTGGGAGAGATGGAAATGTTCAATGACAATAATTTACCAGCCCAACTAAGTTACCGCTTATCTACGTCGCAGCTATTTGTCCCGGTCATTTCCAATTTTCCTGAAGGAACAGATATGATGACCAGTTTGCGGAAGTATTTATCTAAACATGGGTCCATATGATCCTGTTTTCGGAATTTAAATGAAATCGTAACTTCCAAATTTCCCAAAATAGGAAAAATTCACATGAAGATACAAACATGTCTTTGTAAACTTTGCTTAAAAATATATGGGCTGTGTAAAAATCAGAATTGATTTGTATGTATTCTACCGCAAGTCCTTTTGTGATTTTTACACGTCTTGGAAATGGTCATAACATGTTGCCAGAAGTTACAATGACAAGTCTCGACCTTTTTTGCGAAAAATAAAAATAAAAAACCGCTTCCTTTTACCTACACGTATGACCCATGACCCATTCTTTTTAATGTTTTTTGTAAGTTATGGGTGTGAATTAATACTGAGTTTCAAAGAACAAATTCATCTACAAATATATGAGCTGTGTACAAAATAGAATTGATTTTTTCTGCAGTAAATTAGGTGCTTGTGTTGTGTATTCTAATGCAAGTCCTTTTGTGATTTTTACACGGCTTAGAAATGCTCATAACTTGTTGCCAAAAGTTGCAATGACAAGTCTCTACCTTTTATCTACATGTACATCCCTTTTCTTTTGCTGTTTTTTTATAAGTCATGAGTGTGATTTTTTTTCTTTCAAAATAAAAGGTTAAACCTCCGGGCAGCCCCGTTGATGAGGAAGGCCAAATTGGCCGACCGCACAGGGCCCCAAAATTTTGGGGGCCCCAGTCCAGCAAGTAATATGTATAAGGCCCAGCCAAAAACGCAATCTCAGGCAGCCCATTCTAGCGATCCCAGGCACGAACGCACCTAGCTTCTGCAGCCCGTTTTCCTTCCGTAACTCCTGTCCCAATTCCATCGCACGCAGTCGAAAGGGCAGCAGGGATAGACGGCGGCTGAGTGCCTGGTCGACGGCGGCTGAGCCACAGACGCATCGAGCAGGCAGGGGGCGACGCCCTGTACGCGATACGCGGCCGCCGACCGGCCACGCCCCAGCGCACATAATCCCTTGATCCCTTCCCTTGCCAGGGTAAGTTCTTGAATCTTGATTCTTGTCACGCACTGGTTCTTGTAGTTGTAGACAAAGCGTCCAAGCCCTAATTTATTTTGTCAGTGTAGACAGTAGGTTGTAGGCTACTTTTTTGTTAAAGGAAAAATTCAAAATCTTACATCTGGGTGAAGTCCTTTTGTATTTTCTTATAGCTATAATTCTCAGAGTTTGAATTGATTCAGATATGTTTGTCTTATTAAACAGAAAGAATCATGCATCCAGGAAGGAGGTATGATTCTGGTGCTTCAAAGCGAAGGAAGAAACAAAAAGTAAAAGAAGATACTCGAAAACAAAAGGGCGCTCTCGATAAATTTGTTGTGAAAGAACCTCAACCCAATTCTGAAAACCAAACTGTAGATGCTAATATTGATGATGCACCTAGTGGTGATCCAGAAGAGGCTGAGGCTCACATTGGTGAAACTGATGAAGGTGATGATATTAACAATGTTGACGAAGGTGATGATTCTAATCATGTTGATGAAGGTGCTAATATTGCTGCTGAAGGTGATGATTCTAATCATGTCGATGAAGGTGCTAATATTGCTGCTGAAGGTGATGATGCTAATGTTGCTGATAACACAAATAATTCTGTTCAACCTGATATATTTGATCCAAGAACATGGGATGCACTTGATCCTACAATGATTGATATTTTGGTGCAAAAAGGTCCTAAAAGAGACTTGTCTATTGAGCATGGTCCTACAGACAAATTTGGTAGAAGGTTTTCTGCACTAGCGTACACTAGAGTTCTCTTGAATGGAGAAAAGTGTGATAGAGAGTGGCTTGTGTACAGCAAAGAGCTTGACAAAGTATTTTGTTTTTGCTGCAAATTATTAAGGAAGGGACATGTGAGAGGTCAGTTAGCAAATGATGGCTTCAGTGACTGGCATCATCTTATCAGTAGACTCAAAGAGCATGAAAATGGTAGAGAACATGTCACAAATATGAGTAGTTGGTATGATTTGCGCCTCAGGTTGGAGAAGAATCAAACAATTGATAAAGTTGCTCAGCAAGAACTTGAAAAGGAAAGGGAGCATTGGAGAAAAGTTTTGCTCAGGATTCTTTTGATTGTGAAATTTCTTGCGGAACATAATATAGCATTTCGTGGCAGTAATAGCAAGGTGTACCAAGATAGTAATGGAAATTTCTTAGGATTGGTTCAAATGTTGGCAGAATTTGACCCAGTTATAAAAGAACATGTCGACCGCATCACAAGTGATAAAATCCGTGATCATTATCTTGGTCCTTCCATCCAGAATGAACTAATAAATTTGCTCGCTGCTGCAATCAGGTCTGAAATCGTTAAGAAGGTAAAAGAAGCAAAGTATTTCTCCGTTTTACTTGACTGTACTCCCGATGCAAGCCACCAAGAGCAGATGTCTTTGATAATTAGGTATGTTGATGCATCTTCAGGTTCTTTTTGCATTGAAGAATCATTCTTAGGTTTTTTGGATGTGAATGATACCACTGGGCAAGGATTGTTTGATGCTCTAAAAAATGAATTGAAAACTCTTGACCTTGATATTGACAATCTGAGAGGGCAAGGATATGATAATGGGTCAAATATGAAGGGAATACATAAAGGGGTACAAAGTAAAGTCTTGAAAATAAATCGGAGAGCTTTTTATTCAGCTTGTGGTTGTCATAGTCTGAATTTGACAATATGTGACATGGCAAAGTCTTGTCGTAAAGCATCTGATTTTTTTTGGAGTTATCCAACGCATCTACACAACATTTGCTAACTCTACTAAAAGATGGCAAATTCTCAAAAATAACATATCAGGAGTGACTCTCAAGTCATTGTCATCTACTAGGTGGGAGAGTCGTGTTGATAGTGTTAAGGCTATAAGGATTCAACTACCAGAAATAAGGGAGGCTCTACTACAAGTGGCTGAAATTGATAAAGATCCATCGACAAGTAGTGAAGCTCAATCATTGGCAGAAAATAATCTTTGTGACTTTGAATTCTTAGTGTCAATAATCATATGGTATGAAATATTATCAGCTGTTAATTTGATCAGCAAAGAGTTGCAGTCAAAGGATATGCTTATTGATATTGCTATTGAGTCTGTAAAGGGCTTGATTTCTTTCTTCACTAAGTATAGAGAATCTGGCTTTCCAAAAGCATTGGAAGCTGCAAAAGAAATTGCAAAGGAGATGGATATTAATCCAGAGTTCCGCACCAAGCGTAAAATCAAGAGAAAAAGGCAAATTGGTGAGGGTGCAGATGATTCATCTATTGTTTCACAATCAGCAGAGGAGTCATTTAGGGTCAATTATTTTCTGCATATTGTTGATCAAGCTATAGTTTCACTTAACACGAGATTTGAACAGTACGAGGGGTATGAAAAAATATTTGGTTTCTTGTTTACTTCAGATAGACTGCGATCCTTGGATGGCAAGAGTTTATTGGCTGCGTGTGTTAATCTTGAAGATGCACTTAAGAGTGGAGAACATAAAGATATTGACGGACTTGAATTGTGTTCCGAGCTACTTTTTCTGCAGGGCTCACTTCAGAAATCTATGGGCCCACTTGATATTTTGAACTTTTTGAAGAAGCGTTCCTTAATCTATCCTAATGCTGTTATCGCATACAGAATTTTGTTAACCATTCCTGTGACAGTTGCATCTGCGAAAAGGAGCTTTTCTAAACTCAAGTTGTTGAAATCCTACTTGCGTTCTACAATGACACAAGAAAGACTGAATGGATTGGCAACAATAGCACTTGAAAATGATGTCTTGGAGAAGATTAATTATGAAGATTTGATCGAAGATTTCATATCAAGAAATACTAGAAGAATGCTGCTTTTTGGTAGAAAATGAGGTCAGTTTATAAGTGTATTCCTTCAGTACCATATTTACTATTTTACCGTTAGTATTTGATATATTTCCTAAATATTGCAACAATAAGATATATTTGAAGTTAAATAATTAAGTGGGAGTATGCTTTACTTGCATTAGTTCTTCAGTTATATATGGTTTAAAAAAATAGGGCCCTATTTTGATTTTCGTCCCGGGCCCCCAAATTTCTGGAGACGGCCCTGCCTCCGGGCCTGTGCATCTAAGAATGCATACATCCATAATATTACTGAATTTGATGCAAGGCAACATGGCCAAAGTCATCAACGTGCAAGAAAAAAACATAACTGAATTTTCACGGTAACGTGCCTCTGTTGTATGTATTACTCCTCTCTGGACCAACAACTTGCCCCCATTAATACTTTGAAACATTTGCATCAGGATATTAATTTCTTGTGCACCCCCTACAAAAATATATTGTTCTAATATAAAAATATGACCCTTGGCGAAAACTAGCCTAAATGATGAAAACTAGGCACGTGGATGAACTCTATTGAAATAATAAAGTTATTTCACAACTTCTTAGATTTCAAAAAATTTACCGAGCAAAGAACAACAAGAGCAGAAAAAACAATGGTAGGGTGGTGACATCCATGATCTAGTGCTATCGCTCGAAGCTACCTCCTCTCAACCTATTCTCCCTTGCCCCGAACTGACATGTTTGGAACCTAGGTGTAGATAAATCTGAATTGGAAAATAATTTGGTAATTGCAAAAGAATATAAAAAAATCATGATTTTTTCTAGAAACAATCATGATCAAGTGTTTACACTTGCATAAAAAAATTGCGGAAGAATGCTTTTTATGGTATTGTGGGCGAAAGAAAAATAAATGAGCACTACATCATAGTTACTATTCACTCCTTTTGTTCGCAGTTTTTTTGCCCTGAAGTCGATGGGAGTTCGCAAAACTTTTTATATGAGTACACCAGTAGGTCAAGTTTGTTACCCAAAAAAAATATTTTTTAATTTTTTGAATTGCTAATTTTTTCGTATCACGTCCATCTTCGCCCAGGTTCATCCCTCCTCCCCCCTATGATATTCCCGCCAATCCAACACCTCCCCTTCTCCCCAACCCTTATCACCGCCCTCCTTCCTCCCCTTCCTTTCTAGAGGCGGGGTGTGCCGATGCGTTGGATCAAGAATATTCGGTCCAACATCAACCTAGACAACCTCCCCTTCCCCTTCTTCCTCCTCTACGCCCTAAATCGATGATGCTCCGATGTTGTTGTAAACCTCATTGGGCTAATTTTTTTGCTTATATATTTTTCTATTCGAAAAGGTGCGATGGCACCCGGGAGTCCCGACACCCCGCTATCCTATGCGTTCAACGTTTTCAAGATTCGTGATGTGGTGTGGACAGCAGCAGGCCACTTGCGTTGTCATGTTAGTTAATCAGGCAATTTACAGAGTCGAACAGGGCACGGTACTAGGCTGCAGCATGCAGAGTAGGTATGGCAACTGTTCCCGACTAGCTTGTCAGGCCCGGCTACTGTAGCGCGAGATGTTCCAGCGGCCCGTCATGTCATTCTTATCTATCTTTTCTTCTGTTCTTTTTTTGAGTGAAGAGAGAGGAGAAAGGTGAGGAGAGAGAGCCTTTTTTATGAGCCAGAGAGAGGACTAATGGAAGGAGACAGAGGCTGTGACCTGTGCGAGAGAGAAGAGACATGAGAGAAAATAACTGTTTTCCATGGAGGACAGAGAGGCTGTGAACGGAGAGAGAAGAAGGTGGCGGCACACTTTTTATTAGCCCATGAGAGAGACAGAAATGTCAGAAGAGAGAGGTTGTGAGAGAGAAAAATAATTGTTTTCCAGGAGAGAGAGCGACGGTGAATCTTGGGAGGAGAGAGTGATTTCACTGTAACTGTTCAAGTAGGCATGTTAAAACAAGAACCATCACAGTGCCTTGCACAGATCTCCAAAACTTTGTTTTGGATGGACGGTGCTGATAGAAGGGAGTCTAGGCACCCGGGTTCTAAAAATCTAGTCTCTTTTCTATTTGAAGGAAGAAAGAAGGCCATGATCACGTTGCTTTGCTCCAAAAAAGAAGGCCATGCTGGCACCTAACTGCGCATAGGTAGGTCCTCAAATCAAAAGAAAAGAGAACAAAGAAGTGAACATCGGTAAGGCATGACCAACCCGACCGTTTCCTCCTACCCGCGGCTTACGCCCCCTTTTCATTCAAACATAGGTGAACATCGGTACGTTCCATTCAACGTCAACCTTCCCGATTCAAACCTTTACCCGTCCGTTCCCTCCCCTATTTGAACCCTTCTTCCCACCACTCCAGTCTTCGTATTCAACTCTTCACACCCCCACCCCACCCAGCTGCCCGCCACACGCGCCCAACACGCCCGCTCTGCTCCATCGTCTCCATCAGCCCATCCATCGAACCACCACCTAGCCATCACCTACCCTTTCTCTTCCTCGGCCGATCGATCCATGGCGCTGCTGGCACGGAGGTCGAGGAGGGCGGCGACCAAGGCGGCGGCGCCGGTGGCGGTGGAGCTGTCCATCCCGGCGCACTTCCGGTGCCCGATCTCGCTCGACCTCATGCGCGACCCGGTCACGGCGCCCACGGGGATCACCTACGACCGGGAGAGCATCGAGGCGTGGCTCGACACCGGCCGCGCCGCCGTCTGCCCCGTCACCCACGCCCCGCTCCGCCGCGACGACCTCGTCCCCAACCACGCCATCCGCCGCGTCATCCAGGACTGGTGCGTCGCCAACCGCTCCCGCGGCGTCGAGCGGATCCCCACGCCCAAGATCCCCGTCACCCCCGTCCAGGCCTCCGAGCTCCTCTTCGAGGTCGCCGAGTCCGCGCGCGCCCGCGACCGCGGCGCGGCCGCCCGGTGCGCCGCCGCGGTCGCCAGGGTCAGGGCCCTCGCCAGGGAGAGCGAGAGGAACCGGCGCTGCTTCGCGTCCATCGGCACTGGCCGCGTGCTCGCCGCGGCGCTCGAGTCGCTCGCGGCGGGCGGCGGCGAGCCAGCCGGGGGTGTTCTTGAGGACGTTCTCGCGGCATTGGTCCGCATGGCGCCGTTGGACGGGGAGACCGCCAGGATCTTGGGATCGCCGCGCTCGCTGGGCTCGTTGGTCGCGATCGCCGAGAATGGAAGCTTGGCGGGAAGGCTCAACGCCGTGATGGCGATCAAGGAGGTCGTGTCCTCGTGCGACGGAGCATGCACGGATTTGGGCGTGAAAGCCGACGACATCGTGGACGCGCTGGTCAAGATCATCAAGGCTCCCATCTGCCCACAGGCTACCAAGGCAGCCATGGTCGCCGCCTACCATCTGGCGCGCTCCGACGAGCGCGTCGCGGCGCGCGTAGCCAGGACCGGTCTCGTGCCGGTGCTCGTCGAGTCCCTCGTCGACGCCGACAAGAGCGTGGCAGAGAAGGCGCTGGCGTTGCTCGACGCCGTGCTCGCGTCGGAGCAAGGCCGCGAGAGCGCGCGCATGCACGCGCTCACCGTGCCCATCCTCGTCAAGAAGATGTTCCGCGTGTCCGACCTGGCCACCGAGCTCGCCGTCTCGGCGATGTGGAGGCTCGGCAAGAACGCGGGGGGCGACGAGGGCGCAGCGACGAAATGCCTGGTAGAGGCGCTGCGGGTCGGAGCCTTCCAGAAGCTGCTGCTTCTCTTGCAGGTTGGCTGCCGGGACGCAACCAAGGAGAAGACCACCGAGCTGCTCAGGATGCTCAACAAGCACAAAGGCGTAGGGGAATGCGTCGACGCCATGGACTTCAGAGGGCTCAACAAGCTGTCCTGAATCACAACTTGTGTAAAGAAACATTGTAGGATAGATGGATGTGTAAGCTAGCAGATTGGTAGGATAGTTGGATGTAAATTCTTCTCCCTTTTTGCGTTTGCCAGGTGTTAGCTAGATTCAAACTTTTTTTTTTTTTAGAAACGCTTGAACGCTACTTGAGAAACAAATAAAAGGCTTAAGTACAATGCAACTGTCGATAGATCTTCCCGCTGCTTGAGATCTTGTTATCAAACTTCTTATATATTCATAATACTGAACTTCTTTTACTTACCACTAAATATATTCTTTTGGTGATATTTTTACATTTTAAATAATATTTTAAAATCTTACTTGTTGAACGAACATAATTGTTCATATATATTAAGTTACACATTTCCATGCAATTCTAGCATTAATAATTGAAAGTACATCTTTTGACCAAAACTATAACTAAGTTATATTTTGTTGATTATTTATATTTTGGGTGTTCTTTGAGATAATATTTAGTCCAAATAAAATTAACTCTAAATCCAAGCAAAAAAAAGTATGGCATCACTCGACATCCATCCGTTAATGTGTTCAAATATATTTTTGTGGTATTTGTCCGTAGTTTATTATGCACAAAACTTGATAAAGTGTTGTCGAGTGTATGAAAGAAAAAAATGCTAGATGGTTCTCGAGTATAATAGTATCAAGTTTGGGCATAATTAGATCGTGAATTCAAAAAGTGTACGGGGTCTCACCAAATAATATGTTCAAACCGCATTCTGAGCATCAAATGCGCATAAGAGATTGCAAGATACCCATGTATATGGCAGATCAGGCAACAATGTGAAATCATCGTACATTTAAGTAAGATATGCCGTGAATAACTAACATACGGACCTAGATGAGGAACCATTGATACACATCGAATGACAAATGCGACCCACGCAATGCATCCAATGTTCCAATCAACTCCAGCTCCGTATTCTCAGGGAGCTTGGATTCTTTGAAGATTAGAAATACAAATCAGACCAAGTATTTCAAGTCCAACGACCACGACGTGGCATAGTATAAGTAATTCACCTAACATCGAGTCCGACCCGATGCCGCTGGTTTTAAAAAAATATACTCCTTCAATACAAATTAATTAATCGTTGCTTTAGTACAACTTTAATACTACAAAGTTGTATTGAAGCAACAACAAATAGTATGGACTGGAGGGAGTAGTATTTTTTTTTGACTGGAGGGAGTAGTAGATGCTGCCCCTACAAAAATAAAGTTAATAAGGTGGTGATCATACATCTGCTTGTATTGTTCTATTGACTTTGTAAAAACAAACTTCCTAGAGAGGGTGATAAAAGTAGAAATATATAAATGCTGCATAACACCCAGCTGATTCTAATCAGCATCCGGCAAAGTACACATTTCGTGCGTGTTTTTCCCTGTTGATGAGTGGATCCACAAAATCTATCCACACACGATCGGCTGGAATATTCTGCAGCACGCGACGCCGCGCGGGTCAGCCCAGTCTAGATGCAGCTTACCGGTTCTCGACTTTGAAACGTGGATCGGTTCAAGTGTGCGCAGAAGTAGTATTACGTAACGTACGTAGTAAAGCCTGACCCAGTGGACCTCCCACCACCACTGATCGAGCCATGCACCAACGTTGCCGACCTCGGACCAATCTCTATGTCCCATTCGGAAATTTTGACTCCTCCGTGTGGTCGAGCTATAGCTAGCTATGTTAGACTGTATATATATACGTAGCCTCTGTGTAAATATTGTAACATTGTATTGTACCTCTTGATACCTCTATATAATGAGATAGTCACACCTTATTTAGGGTGTCGAGCCAGTTTCCCAAACCCTATGTTTTACATGGTATCAGTTTAGGTTACGATGTCTTCCGCTGCACCACCCGCCGCCGCCGCCGCCGCGCCGATCTCGACTGCCACCGCGCCGGCCCTCGCCCCGATGTCGCCCTTCCTGGCCTCCCGGCCCCTCGCGGCGACGTATGGGGCCTTGCCGCCGCCGCCCGCTTCCCCGCATGCATCGGGCGCTTCGGACGATCTGATCGCCCCGCCCGAGCCCGCGGCGCTGCCGGCCTATGGCGGCCCTCCTCCGCCGAACCCGAACCCTGGCGCTGGTCCCCCGACGTACGACGCTCCCGCGCCCTCCTATGGCGCGCCTCCGCCGCCGTCGTCCTTGTGGCCGGTGCCAGCTTATGCTGTGCCGCCGCCGTCGCAACCCTACACGGTGGCGCCGCCGCAACACCACCACTACCCGGCGCCGCCACCGCAGGCCTATGGGAGCACGGCCACCTCGCCGTATGGCGCCCCTGCAGCGCCCGGCCACGGCGCTTTGGCTGCCGCCTCCCGGCTCCTACTCCTCGCCTGGCGCCTACGGTTCATACTCGGCGATGATTCCTCATCCAGAGGCGGCTCCGTCCATGGATCCCTATGCACCACTGCAGGCGTACACTGCTCAAGCCGCAGCGCCTTCGCCGTTTTATGTCTCGCACCTGCTGCCGGTGAAAATCGCGCCGGACAACTACCTGTCGTGGCGTGCTCAGGTCTTGCCGCTACTCCGCAGTCGCTACTTGGAGGGCTATGTCGACGGATCCATCCCATGCCCGCCCCCTCAACATCCGGCGTATCACACGTGGGTGGCGTAGGATCAGGCCATCATCTCTGCCATCCAGTCTTCGCTCACGCCGAGTGTTTCGTCGATGGTCATCTTCGCCGCTACATCCAGGGAGGCGTGGGCGGCACTCCACACTAGTTTCGCCTCCCAGTCTTAGGCGCGTGCGCATTCTATACGCATCGAGCTGGGCAAGACCAAGCTTGAAGATCTCAGCATCACGGAGTACTTCAACAGGATGACGAGCCTCGCGGACACTTTGGCCTCTGTTGGTCAGCCGCTTCAGGACAAGGACTTCACCACCTTTGTGCTTAACGGGCTCGATGACGACTATGACAATCTCATTGAGAACGTCCATGGTCGCGAGGATCTGCTCCCGCGTCGTGAGCTCTATGCGCGTCTCCTTGGCCGTGAGCAGCGCATCAAGGCGCGCCGGGTTTCCCCCAGCTTCGTCTCCGCCAACGCTGCTACTCGCGGCAAACCTCAGAAGCCGGCTCCATCAGGTGGCAAACCGGCGCCTTCCTCGCAGCAGGCCTCGCGGGGCAACGCGCCGACCATCACTGGCGGGAGTCGCCCAGTTGCTTGCTGTTCTAGTTGTGGTGCTCCTCAGGCCTGTCAGCTTTGTGGGATAGATCGTCATCTCGCCACGCGCTGTCACAGACGCTACAAGCAAGACTTCCTTGGCCTTGGCAACAATGGCAAAGGGAATGATAAGCAGGCCGCAGCTGCTGTGACGGGTCATGAGCATGGACGCACTCCGTCCTACTCTGTTGATCCTACATGGTACATGGACACGGGAGCTACGAACCACCTCACCAATGACATGGGCAAGCTCTCCACTCAGGAGCCATATCGCGGCCATGATCAGGTGCACACCGCCAATGGAGCAGGTATGCGCATCTTCCATGTTGGTCAGGCATCACTTCTTGCACACAATTCACGAAAACTGCATCTTTCTAATGTTCTTCGTATTCCTACTGCTTTTGCGTAGTTTGTTGTCTGTTCCACAACTTACTCGTGATAATAATGTCCTTGCTGAGTTTCACCCTTTTCGTTTCTTTATCAAGGATCGGGACACGAGGGCCGTTCTGCTTAGCGGTCGTCTTCGCTGTGGCTTGTATGCACTTGACGCACCGACCGCACCTCCTATGCAGTTTTCTCCTCAGGCGTTCAGTGGTGTTCGTGTGTCATCTACACATTGGCATGCGCGTCTGGGTCATCCTGCTGCTCCTATAGTTCGTCATGTGTTGCATCGTCATGAACTACCGGTTGTGTCGAATAAAATTGCTGAAACTATTTGTGATGCCTGTCAGCAGGGCAAGAGTCATCAACTTCCGTTTTCAGAGTCTAGTCGTGTTGTGAAACATCCTCTTGAGATTGTGTTTTCTGATGTATGGGGTCATGCCCAAACGTCTGTCAGTGGCCATAATTATTATTTTAGTTTCATTGATGCTTATAGTCGGTTTACTTGGCTTTATCTTATTAAGAAAAAGTCTTATGTGTTTGATGTTTTTATACAGTTTCAAGCACATGTTGAGCGTCTCCTTAGCTAGAAAATCATTCATGTTCAAACCGACTGGGGGGGGGGGTGAATATCACAACCTCAACTCGTTTTTTAACAAGCTTGGGATCACACATCGTGTGTCTTGTCCTCATACACATCAGCAGAATGGAACTGCTGAACGTAAGCATCGTCATCTTGTAGAAACTGGCATCACTTTATTAGCTCATGCCTCTGTTCCTTTTAGGTTCTGGAGTGATGCCTTCTCCACTGCCTGTTTTTTGATCAACAGGCTGCCCTCACGACTACTGAGTATGAAAACTCCGCTTGAACTCTTGCTCAATGAAATCCCAGACTACACCTTCCTCAAAGTCTTCGGGTGTGCGTGTTGGCCTCATTTGCGTCCTTATAACAAACATAAGCTAGAGTTTCGGTCGAAAAAGTGTGTCTTCCTTGGGTATAGTTCCGTTCATAAAGGGTACAAATGCCTACATGTTCCCACCAATCGCGTCTACATTTCTCGTGACGTTGTATTTGATGAGAATGTGTTCCCCTTTCGTGCACTTCCGAACAACTCTATCCCTCCTATGTCAGACGTTTCTTCTAACACACCCTCGCCTGATCAATTTGTGGATGTTGCAAATGCTCCTGTGTTGCTTCCTAACCATGCTGCAGGTGTTCGACGTGGTGCTCGTCTTGAGCTCCTTGATGATGAAGCTACGGACACCACTCACGATGGGCACGTCGATCCCATGCATGGCGGGTTGTGCCCGCCAGCCCGACGCACCCGCACCGGCTCCACGGGCGCCGCCTGCGCCCGCAGCTGCCCCGCGAGCGTTAGCCTCGCCTAGCTCGCCTGGCTTGGTGGCCGCTTCGCCTGGTCCTGCTGGCTGGTTCCACCCGCGGGTGTCGCCTTCGCCCGGCCCAGTGGCAGGCGGTCCGACGGCTCCTTCAGCTGCGCCAAGCAGCCCCACCTCGGCCCCCTAGGCTCCTCGTGGGCCGGCCTCGTCGCCAACTAGACTCGGCAGTCCCGCCTCGGCCCCGTCGCCTGCCTCTGAGCCTGACGACTCTAGCTCGTCCAGCTCGGGGTCAGGATTGGCCTCGCCTTCGTCTCCTGTGGCAAGCCCAGAGTTGTCGGCGATGCCTACTGCGGTTGTTCTTTGTCCACACACGCGCAGCCGGTCTGGTATTTTTCGTCCAAAGGAACGTACAGACGGGACTGTTGCGTGGCTTGCCGCTTGCATGGCTGATGCTGCTGCGGATCCGACGGCCGAGCCGCGTCATTTTCAGGCCGCGTTGGGTATTCCTCACTAGCGCGCTGCGATGGAGCAGGAGTTTCAGGCTTTGCTGAAAAATGGCACTTGGCAACTTGTTCCTCCGGTCTCTGGCATCAACATCATTGATTCCAAATGGGTGTTTAAAGTAAAACGACATGCGGACGGTTCTATTGAACGCTACAAGGCACGACTGGTTGCCAAGGGCTTCAAGCAGAGGTATGGTCTTGATTATGAAGACACGTTCAGTTCAGTTATCAAGCCTACCACCATTCGTATGCTGCTGTCTCTTGCTGTCACTCGTGGGTGGTCTCTTCGTCAGCTTGATGTGCAGAATGCCTTCCTACATGGAGTTTTGGAGGAAGAGGTTTATATGCATCAGCCACCGGGTTTTGTTGATCCCACACGTCCTCATCATCTCTGTCGTCTGGTCAAGGCGTTGTATGGACTTAAACAGGCTCCTCGCGCATGGCATGCACGTCTCGGTTCTGCTCTCCGGGCTCTTGGGTTTGTTCCCTCCACTGCTGACACGTCACTGTTCCTCTTTCAGCATCCTGAGGTTACGATGTATCTATTAGTTTATGTTGATGATATCATCCTCGTCAGTTCCTCTGATGCTGCTGCTGATCGCCTTGTGATTGCGTTTAGTGAGGACTTTGTTGTCAAGGATTTGGGTGCTCTGCATTACTTCCTTGGCCTGGAGGTGTCATGGTCTTCTTCTAGGGTGACTCTAACTCAGAAGAAGTATTCTTTGGACTTGTTGCGTCGTGCTGGTGTGCTCAACTGCAAACATGCTATCACTCCGATGTCTACGACTGACCGGTTGTCTGCCCTTGATGGAGATCCTCTTCCCCCTGATGACGCTACTGAGTATCGCAGTCTTGTTAGTGGTCTGCAATACCTCACTATCACCAGGCCTGATGTCTCTTATGCAGTTAACCGTGTATGTCAGTATCTTCATGCCCCTCGGACATCTAATTCCACGGCAGTGAAGCGTATTTTGTGGCATATCTCTTCCACTGCCTCGTATGGTCTGCTCCTTCAGCCTGCACCGTCTTGTGAGCTTTCAGCCTTTTCTGATGCGGATTGGGCTGGCAGTCCTGATGATCGGCGATCCACGGGGGGATATGCAGTGTTCTTTGGTCCCAACTTGATCGCCTGGAATGCTCGCAAGCAAGCTACTGTATCTCGTAGCAGTACTGAAGCTGAGTATAAGGCAATTGCTGATGCTACCGCTGAGATCATATGGATACAGTCTTTATTGAGGGAGTTGAGAATCTCTCCAGGTCATCCTCCAGTTCTTTGGTGTGATAACATCGGTGCCACATACCTTTCGTCTAATCCGGTGTTTCATGCTCGGACGAAACACATTGAGGTTGACTATCACTTTGTTCGGGAACGTGTTGCACAGAAGCTACTATGTATCAAGTTCATCTCCTCAAAAGATCAACTTGCTAACATCTTCACGAAGCCTCTTCCACAACCACAGTTTGTAGGCTGTAGGCGCAATCTTAACTTGCTTTGTACTTCAGGCCATAGTTAAGATTGAGGGAGGGTGTTAGACTGTATATATATACATAGCCTCTGTGTAAATATTGTAACATTGTATTGTACCTCTTGGTACCTCTATATAATGAGATAGCCACACCCCGTTTAGGGTGTCGAGCCAGTTTCCCAAACCCTATGTTTTACAAGCTACTAGTACAAAATTCCATCAGTTTTGTCGTGGCCACGAGCCCACGATCTCGGTTTTGCTATAGCGTTAGAGCAAGTATAATAGTGGGCTTATAGCTCGCTTACATGATATTTTTGCCTATGTAGAGTAGAGAGATGTGAAAAAGTAAGGGGAGTGGGCTCTCATGCAAGAGCCTAACTATATGTGCATTCCTAGGTAAATGCAATAAATGTGAAGAAAGAGATAGAGAGAAGATGGAAGAAAGTACTAATGCAATAGCCAACCTTATAGCCCACATTATTGTATGAGTGAATATAGATGATGTGTAACGCCCACGATGCGGCTATATCTCCCACGTGTCGAGGCACGACTTAGAGGCACCGCATTGTGGTTTTGTCGCAAGAAGGGTCATCTTCACACAATCCCACGTAATGAACAAGAATGGGATAAAGAGAGTTGGCTTACAATCGCCACTTCACACAATACATAAATGAATTCATGCATCATTCAGAGTACACACATAGGTCCGACTACGGAACCAAAACAAAAGAAGACAACCCCAAATGCTAGATCCCCGATCGTCCCAACTGGGCTCCACTACTGATCAACAGGAAACAAAACATAGTAACGACCAAGGTCCTCGTCGAACTCCCACTTGAGCTCGGTTGCGTCACCTGCACTGGTATCGTCGGCACCTGCAACTGTTTTGGTAGAATCTGTGAGTCACGAGGACTCAGCAATCTCACACCCGCGAGATCAAGACTATTTAAGCTTATGGGTAGGAGAAGGTAGTGAGGTGGAGCTGCAGCAAGCACTAAGCATATATGGTGGCTAACATACGCCAATAAGAGCGAGAAGAGGAGCAACGGAACGGTCATCAACTAGTAATGATCAAGAAGTGATCCTGAACTCCTACTTACGTCAAACATAACCCAAAAGCCGCGTTCTCTTCCCAGACTCCGCCGAAAAGAGACCATCACGGCTACACACGCGGTTGATGTATTTTAATTAAGTCGAGTGTCAAGTTCTCTACAACCGGATATTAACAAATTCCCATCTGCCACATAACCGCGGGCACGGCTCTCGAAAGTTTATACCCTGCAGGGGTGTCCCAACTTAGCCCATTATAAGCTCTCACGGTCAACGAAGGATATTCCTTCTCCCGGGAAGACCCGATCAGTCTCGGAATCCCGGTTTACAAGACATTTCGGCAATGGTAAAACAAGACCAGCAAGACCACCCGCTGTGCCGACAAATCCCGATAGGAGCTGCACATATCTCGTTCTCAGGGCACACCGGATGAGCCAGACGTCGGGTTGGCATAGACCCTGGTTGCCCAGGGGGCGCCGGACATCGCTCGGTTTGGACCAGCACTCGAAGGAGCACTGGCCTGGGGGGGGGGGGTAAATAAAGATGACCCTTGAGTCTGCAAAACCCTAGGGAAAAAGGCTTAGGTAGGCAAATGGTAAAACCAAGGTTGGGCCTTGCTGGAGGAGTTTTATTCAAAGCGAACTGTCAAGGGGGTCCCATAAATCACCCAACCGCGTAAGGAACGCAAAATCAAGGAACATAACACCGGTATGACGGAAACTAGGGCGGCAAGAGTGGAACAAAATATCAGGCATAAGGCCGAGCCTTCCACCCTTTACCAAGTATATAGATGCATTAATTAAATAAGAGATATTGTGATATCCCAACATAAATATGGTCCAACATGGAACAAACTTCATCTTCACCTGCAACTAGCAACGCTATAAGAGGGGCTGAGCAAAAGCGGTAACATAGCCAAGCAACGGTTTGCTAGGACGGGTGAAAAGGTTAGAGGCTGACATGGCAGTATGGGAGGCATGATATAGCAAGTGGTAGGTAGCGCGGCATAGCGATAGAGCGAACAACTAGCAAAGCAAAGATAGAAGTGATTTCGAGGGTATGGTCATCTTGCCTGAGATCCCGTAAGGAAGAAGAACGAGTCCATGAAGAAGACAAACGGACGAAGTCGAACAAATCCTCACAAACGCGACGTTATCGGAACTAACCCGAAGAAGCAACACCGGAAAGAAGCAAACAACATGGTAAACAACCATCACAGAAACATGGCATGATGCACAATCAAGTACGATGCATGTCCGGTTTAAAGAGGCATGGCGTGGCAAAGTGCACAAACAATACTACAAATTAAGTGGAGCTCAATATGCAACGAGTTGCATATTGACGAAACACCACATGACTCATTTAGTTCTCTCTCAATTATGTACCCAACAATATTAAATGTTGTTAAACATGGCAAGAGGTGAAACATAACAAAACTACCTATCTAGGCAATTTAAATGAGGCCGGAAACAACAAACAACAATTCCGGAAAATCCCCATAAGCATATTTTTGATTTGGTACTGTTCTGCCCTAAACACAATTTTATTGTTGTTAAACATCAAAATAAAGTGTACCAAGTTATTCTATGCATTTTTTACCCCATTTACATATAAAGTTTATTAAATTCCGAGTTACGGTTAATTAGTTATGAAATAAATCATTTTAGCATGGCATTTGAGCAAAATTAAACAAGCAACAAGGTTAAACATTTTAAACATGGATGAAAGTGGCATTTTATGAAACTAGACAAAATTCTAAGCACTTTATATGTTTACATCATTTTAATATGATGCATGGTTCATGAGTTATTAAATGCATGATGTTGAGGGTTTTTCTACAAAACTGCCAACTCTGGATAATTAGCTAAATTCGCAGACACTGGAAAAAACATAAGCGGGCCGAAACTGGCTGGGCCAGCGGTGTACAGGAGAGTGGCTGGAGGGGCGGCTCACCCATGGGCTAGGCCCAGTTGAGGAAGAGGAGGCCGGGCAGGCCAGCGGTGCGGGAGGTTGGGCCAGGAGGCGCGGACGAGGCCGCGTCCCACGATGTAGAGGGGTGCGGTCAACGGAAGCGGGCGCTCGGGTCTTGGCGATTGGCGTGGTCAACGCGGCAGCGGCGGCGCGCTCGTCCTCCTGCTCGAAGCAGAGGATGCAGGGGGCGACGGCCGCGGCCGGACTTGGCGACGGCGGTGGACTTGGCGCGCTCTCCGGCGAGGACGGACGAAGGGGCCGGATCCAGGCGGCGAAGGAGGAACGGCGATGGCTCCACGGCTTGGCGGCGTCCAAGCGGCGAACAGAGGGGGCTTGAGCGAGTCGCGGAGGCCATGGCTCGGCTGGTAAACGAGTATACAAGAGAGAGAAGGTCAGAGGAGAAAGGGAGTCAGGGAAAAAGAAGGGAAGAAGGGGCGCGAGACGGGGACCTGCTGGTCCGGCGGCTCTGCTTGGAGAGGTGGCCGACAATGTGCTGGACGCGGGGGAGGCCGAGAACGGGCAGCGGAGCATGCTCCCGTTCAGGTCCAGCCGGAACTGAGGCGGGGCTGGAGGCAACGACGGTGGTGGACTCGAGCTTCGGCGGTGGCGCTGGTTCACTGCGAAGAGGAGCGAGAGAGGGATGAGATGAGGAAGAGGTCAGAGAAGGGGAGAAACGAGAAGAAGAGGAGGACAGGGAGAAGGAGCGGGCGGCCTGGCCTGGTGGATGCTCGTCGGCGGAGGGAGCTCCGGTGGTGCTGCGGCTTGCCGCGCGCGAAGGACGGGCGAGGACGGAGGGGAACGAGGCAGGAGCTCGAGCTCCTGGCTGACGAGGGGAGCGAGGAGGTGGCGCACGAGGTCGGGCTCCAGGCGGTGCTCCTGCGCCGCGGGAGGCGAGAAAGGGAGTGGAGCGATGGGTTCCTGGAGCTGCTGATGCGGCTTGGTGCGGTGGTGGATTGGGCAGGCGTGCCGATCGAGGAAGGTGGGTGGCGGCGCTGGGTTGGCTCGGGAAGGAATGAGGGGATCCCAAGGCAGGGGCGGCGGCAGAGGGATCAGACTGATGGGACAAGCCTCCTGAAGATTAGGGTTCGTCTAGTTTATATAGTGAGTGAGTTAGGCTAGAGGCTGTCAGATCCCTCCGATCGAAATCGGGTGGTTGAGAATAAAATGCTTAGGGGAGTCCAATAAAGAACCAAAGATATTTTAGGGATGATCCGAATCCAGCAGTGATGACTGAGCGGGTCGGGTACGAGGGAGCTTTCGGACGCGCACGAGGGGTCGATGCACTATGCAAAGGGGGTTAGGCGAACGAGGTCAAGTGTGTGGTTGGATTGAGAATGGTCAAGGAAGACAAATGGTCTGACGACATGCCACGGAGACAAGGAGAAGCGGCAACTACAAACGACTACGAGTTTTATGAAAACATGTGGATGCATTGCGGATGATGCGATGATGAATGCAACAAACAAATAAATAACAGAGCTGACACGTAAAACATGGAAAGCATCTGGAGCGTCGGTCTTGGGGCGTCACAACACTCCACCACTACAAGAGGATCTCGTCCCGAGATCTAGGAATGGCACCGGAGAAAAACGGAAGGGGAAGAGGTAAAACAAAGTTGCTTCTTTGACAAAAGAGTGAAACCAATGAACCTTGAGAGGTTAAACAATTTTAAGAAAAGAATACAACGGAGATGAACGAGATTACAAACACTCCGTTAGAAAAGGGGAACTAGGAACATTATGAGAACCTTGTGGGTTGAAAGACATGAAACAAGGGCTTAACGAACCAAAAGAATATGAAACCACACCGGTATAACGAGATAGCCAAGGAACAAGAATGACATAATTTTGACAGCACTCCGGTTGAAAAAGAGAAGGAAAACTTGATAAGATGACACAACGCTCCGGTTAAATGGATAGCAAGGAAAGAAGATGATCTTGACAAAACAAGAAGATGGGTCGAAGAGAGCAATATCACAATGCCTCCAGTAGAAATGAAAGAATGCAATGAAAAGAACAGAGAAGAAAACAACATGTTCTACCTTAAGTGAATTTGAGAGAGCATCCTTAAAAGAAGGATAAAACGGAGTTGTTGAAAAATCAACAAAGAAAGGATATGATCTTCGTGGGCTTATGGAGACATCTCAAAACTTGAGGTGAAATTCTGCCACTAACGAAAACAATAGATTGGATGGATATGAACAAGGAGACGAGAAATTTATTTCACCAAGAGGATAAATGAAGAACTTGGGTCATTTATAAGCACCATAATTAGCAACAAACCTTCGAGAAGGCTTTAAGTGAAATCTATACCAAGATAACATCAACGAAGAAATTGTTGGGTTGACAAGATATCATGAACGAAGAAAATATGATGGATTTAAATATCTCATTCTTGATAACTTGTGAATCATGAAACATGAAAAGAAATTGTCAAGAATGACATATCACCATCTCAAAATAAGGTAGAAAGAATTGCACTTCGGAATGCAAGATGAAGAATGCTTGAACTCCTCCAAACAAAACATGTATTAAGCACCCTGTTTAATTTTGAGTATAGCTTGGCGGGTCATAACTTCGAGAGAAATCTTGAAATAATAATTGAAGAATGAAAGGAATCCTTGACGAACCACCATGTAGAGCCTCCATGAAGAACTCCGGTAAACAAAAGGATGATAGAAAGAAACAGAAGTTGACAACACAAGGTGAAGCCTTGCGATGATTTAGATGGAGCTTCGCGACGAGATAATGCAGAAAGCTTGGAACTCCGGAAAAGAAAAAGATGAAGCCTCTCGAACCGAGAAATGTGACATGATGAACAACTCTAGAAAGAAGAAACTAGATCACTTGGATGAAACCATAATAAGAATTACGTTATGCATATCCTTCACCAATTTAAATTGATGACAAGCAACGAATTTGGCATACTACTTATTCTTGTAGAAAGGATTAAGAGAGATATAGCGCAAACTTGGGAAGGTCTTCATCGAACCACCGGTAGGATTGAAACGACGAATAAATGTATATGATAACGAAGGAAGAGAACTCTTGAACGAACCACCGTAAGAATTGAAAATGAACGAAGAAAAGATAAAGAAACACCAGGAAGAATTAGAAAATGAATGAAGATACTTGAAAGAATTTAGATACAAGTGAAACAAAGATATCATGAACTGATTAGAGGATATTTGAACGATGCACTGGAAGAATAAGGAGATGAACGAAGAGACATCAATTTAGAATAATTGGAGAATGAGGCTGAAAACTTAGAACGAAGAAATCTTCTGAAATGATGGCCTTTGGATGATCAAGAAATGAAAACAACTCTGAAATGCTCCGGATGGGTATGAGAAGAATTCTCACAATCGAAAACAATTATGAGAGGATGGCATAAGCTAGAACTATGAATCTTCAAGAGAATGGACAAGATTTAGGAGAAATCCTTCTTCGGTCTTCAAAATGTTGAGAATGATGATGAGAAACACCACCATGAATTGTTGAGGCACTCTGGAATGACAATTAGAAAGATTGAACGAACGATGAAAAGAATTTGAAAGATCTTGGAGAAAGACATTTGACTGATGATAATTCATTCTTACGTCAAACTTTGCAACGAATTTGAGAATAACTCCGAAAAATTAGAAGAGTCAGGTAAGATCCTGGAAAAAGACTTGTGGGTTAGGGCCCACTCAAAAGAAAACACCGTTGAACGATTGCTTGAAAAGGAGATTGCACCGGTTGAATTAAATGGCTTGAATGAGATAACAACCTCAAAATAACATGAACGGATTGAGAATGGGAACACGAATCTTCCAAGATATCTTCAACACTCCGGATATGAACTGGGCAAGGTGAATAAATAAGAGAGTCTTGGATAAGAAATTCACATGGGAAGATATGTGAAACAAAAGGAAGAGATATAATCAACATCGAAGCTTGAAATTAATCCACCAGAGAAAAAAAAAGAACGAAGAATGATGAACTTGAAGCTTCGTTAGTATCTTCCTGAGAATCACCGGATAAGAACATTGACGGAAAAGAATGGAGAGACTTCCCATCAATAAAAATGATACTTGATTAAGAAATCTGAGTCCTTGAAGAAAAAGGTGGGAGGGTGGGAAAACAAAGGCAACTTGGGTCGGATGAAACGAACATCGTTGAGAAAAACTTATAATTGATCTTCCGGATGAGGAGAATGATGGGATCATCTCAAAGAGAAACACACCGGTTGGAAATAGAATTAAGATGGCAATCTCGATGGTCAAGAAGGATTAGTATCCCCATAGAAATATGAGAACACCACCTAGATAAGGTAGGAATCAACACTTGACACGAAGCAATTCGAATAACCACAAATTAAAACAAAACAAAGGATTTGGCTTGCAGAATAAGCCGGAACAAACATATGATAGAGATTTCGTCTGAAGTTTTCGTGGTGGGGCCCACACGGGCTCGATCGTACAACACCATCATGTACAAGGCAGTGCACATGACATACGAAGCGTCCCCGAGTCGGCATAGCCAAGGACTCTTTAAGACACTACGAGACCACTGTAAAACCAACCGTGGAAAGGCGGACCACTAGACGTCGAACCCCAATCTCATATCATGCATCTGTCGGAAAGATATCCTAGGGGCTACTTGAATTCCCACTTATAAACTCCCGAAACTTTCTGGTTATGCAATCAGGTGTTGGGGATACAGGGGACACAATATATCTCACCCAAACTAACAATACCTAGATCCAGCTGTATCCATCCTTCAACACATAACCAAGAAACCTTCGGAAATCATTTACCTCAACCTTCAAAAAGCATCCGTTATACGAGTTATGGCAATACTCCTGAACTCCCGCCCCAGTACTGGGTGGCGTCGAGGTGATCTCACCAACAACTGCATAAAAGAGATTTTCGATGTCGGCGAAACTCAGGTATTCCAGAACTGCAACGATAAAATTGTGACGGCAACACCTCGGAGCTCAACTCCCCGGGACACTGCCACAACCCCTAAATGTCAGGAGGCACCAAGAACAATGTTCTCGTCACAAAACCATCGGAACGATTCCAAGATACCCGCGTGATCCTAAATTTTTTTTTAGTGAAATTTGAGGAGAGAAGAGTCAAAACTTCTACGTCAGGAGGCCTCACGAGAGCGATGAAGGGACTGAGGAGTAAAAAGAATCCTACTCTCCGAAATATATAATCCTAAGACTCAAAACAATTTTTTTTAGACTCAACAACGCCAGCGTTTCGATCAAGCAGGGGGCTCCTAAGTCGGGGATGGCTCTGATTACCAACTTGTAACGCCCATGATGCGGCTATATCTCCCACGTGTCGAGGCACGACTTAGAGGCATAACCTCATTATGGTTTTGTCGCAAGAAGGGTCATCTTCACACAATCCCATGTAATGAACAAGAATGGGATAAAGAGAGTTGGCTTACAATCGCCACTTCACACAATACATAAATGAATTCATAGATTATTCAGACTACACACATAGGTCCGACTACGGAACCAAAACAAAAGAAGACAACACCAAATGCTAGATCCCCGATCGTCCCAACTGGGCTCCACTACTGATCAACAGGAAACAAAACATGGTAACGACCAAGGTCCTCGTCGAACTCCCACTTGAGCTCGGTTGCGTCACCTGCACTGGTATCGTCGGCACCTGCAACTGTTTTGGTAGAATCTGTGAGTCACGAGGACTCAGCAATCTCACACCCGCGAGATCAAGACTATTTAAGCTTATGGGTAGGAGAAGGTAGTGAGGTGGAGCTGCAGCAAGCACTAAGCATATATGGTGGCTAACATACGCCAATAAGAGCGAGAAGAGGAGCAACGGAACGGTTGTCAACTAGTAATGATCAAGAAGTGATCCTGAACTCCTACTTACGTCAAACATAACCCAAAAGCCGCGTTCTCTTCCCGGACTCCGCCGAAAAGAGACCATCACGGCTACACACGCGGTTGATGTATTTTAATTAAGTCGAGTGTCAAGTTCTCTACAACCGGATATTAACAAATTCCCATCTTCCACATAACCGCGGGCACGGCTCTCGAAAGTTTATACCCTGCAGGGGTGTCCCAACTTAGCCCATTATAAGCTCTCACGGTCAACGAAGGATATTCCTTCTCCCAGGAAGACCCGATCAGTCTCGGAATCCCGGTTTACAAGACATTTCGACAAAGGTAAAACAAGACCAGCAAGACCACCCGCTGTGCCGACAAATCCCGATAGGAGCTGCACATATCTCGTTCTCAGGGCACACCGGATGAGCCAGACGTCGGGTTGGCATAGACCCTGGTTGCCCAGGGGGCGCTGGACATTGCTCGGTTTGGACCAGCACTCGAAGGAGCACTGGCCCGGGGGGTAAATAAAGATGACCCTTGAGTCTGCAGAACCCAAGGGAAAAAGGCTTAGGTAGGCAAATGGTAAAACCAAGGTTGGGCCTTGCTGGAGGAGTTTTATTCAAAGTGAACTGTCAAGGGGGTCCCATAAATCACCCAACCGTGTAAGGAACGCAAAATCAAGGAACATAACACCGGTATGACGGAAACTAGGGCGGCAAGAGTGGAACAAAACACCAGGCATAAGGCCGAGCCTTCCACCCTTTACCAAGTATATAGATGCATTAATTAAATAAGAGATATTGTGATATCCCAACATAAATATGGTCCAACATGGAACAAACTTCATCTTCACCTGCAACTAGCAACGCTATAAGAGGGGCTGAGCAAAAGCGGTAACATAGCCAAGCAACGGTTTGCTAGGACGGGTGAAAAGGTTAGAGGCTGACATGGCAGTATGGGAGGCATGATATAGCAAGTGGTAGGTAGCGCGGCATAGCGATAGAGCGAACAACTAGCAAAGCAAAGATAGAAGTGATTTCGAGGGTATGGTCATCTTGCCTGAGATCCCGCAAGGAAGAAGAACGAGTCCATGAAGAAGACAAACGGACGAAGTCGAACAAATCCTCACAAACGCGACGTTATCGGAACTAACCCGAAGAAGCAACATCGGAAAGAAGCAAACAACATGGTAAACAACCATCACAGAAACATGGCATGATGCACAATCAAGTATGATGCATGTCCGGTTTAAAGAGGCATGGCATGGCAAAGTGCACAAACAATACTACAAATTAAGTGGAGCTCAATATGCAACGAGTTGCATATTGACGAAACACCACATGACTCATTTAGTTCTCTCTCGGTTATGTACCCAACAATATTAAATGTTGTTAAACATGGCAAGAGGTGAAACATAACAAAACTACCTATCTAGGCAATTTAAATGAGGCCGGAAACAACAAATAACAATTCCGGAAAATCCCCATAAGCATATTTTTGATTTGGTACTGTTCTGCCCTAAACACAATTTTATTGTTGTTAAACAGCAAAATAAAGTGTACCAAGTTATTCTATGCATTTTTCTACCCCATTTACATATAAAGTTTATTAAATTCCGAGTTACGGTTAATTAGTTATGAAATAAATCATTTTAGCATGGCATTTGAGCAAAATTAAACAAACAGCAAGGTTAAACATTTTAAACATGGATGAAAGTGGCATTTTATGAAACTAGACAAAATTCTAAGCACTTTATATGTTTACATCATTTTAATATGATGCATGGTTCATGAGTTATTAAATGCATGACGTTGAGGGTTTTTCTACAAAACTGCCAACTCTGGATAATTAGCTAAATTCGCAGACATTGAAAAAAACATAAGCGGGCCGAAACTGGCTGGGCCAGCGGTGTACAGGAGAGTGGCTGGATGGGCGGCTCACCCATGGGCTAGGCCCAGTTGAGGAAGAGGAGGCCGGGTAGGCCAGCGGTGCGGGAGGTTGGGCCAGGAGGCACGGACGAGGCCGCGTCCCACGATGCAGAGGGGTGTGGTCAACGGAAGTGGGCGCTCGGGTCTTGGCGATTGGCGCGGTCAACGCGGCAGCGGCGGCGCGCTCGTCCTCCTGCTCGAAGCAGAGGATGCAGGGGGCGACGGCCGCGGCCGGACTTGGCGACGGCAGTGGACTTGGCGCGCTCTCCAGCGAGGACGGACGAAGGGCCGGATCCAGGCGGCGAAGGAGGAACGGCTATGGCTTCACGGCTTGGCGGCGTCCAAGCGGCGAATAGAGGGGGCTTGAGCGAGTCGCGGAGGCCATGGCTCGGCTGGTAAACGAGTATACAAGAGAGAGAAGGTCAGAGGAGAAAGGGAGTCAGGGAAAAAGAAGGGAAGAAGGGGCGCGAGACGGGGACCTGCTGGTCCGGCGGCTCTGCTCGGAGAGGTGGCCGACGACGTGCTGGACGCGGGGGAGGCCGAGAACGGGCAGCGGAGCATGCTCCCGTTCAGGTCTAGCCGGAACCGAGGCGGGGCTGGAGGCAACGACGGTGGTGGACTCGAGCTTCGGCGGTGGCGCTGGTTCACTGCGAAGAGGAGCGAGAGAGGGATGAGATGAGGAAGAGGCCAGAGAAGGGGAGAAACGAGAAGAAGAGGAGGACAGGGAGAAGGAGCGGGCGGCCTGGCCTGGTGGATGCTCGTCGGCGGAGGGAGCTCCGGTGGTGCTGCGGCTTGCCGCGCGTGAAGGACGGGCGAGGACGGAGGGGAACGAGGCAGGAGCTCGAGCTCCTGGCTGACGAGGGGAGCGAGGAGGTGGCGCACGAGGTCAGGCTCCAGGCGGTGCTCGGGCGCTGCGGGAGGCGAGAAAGGGAGTGGAGCGATGGGTTCCTGGAGCTGCTGATGCGGCTTGGTGCGGTGGTGGATCGGGCAGGCGTGCCGATCGAGGAAGGTGGGTGGCGGCGCTGGGTTGGCTCGGGAAGGAATGAGGGGATCCCAAGGCAGGGGCGGCGGCAGAGGGATCGGACTAATGGGACAAGCCTCCTAAAGATTAGGGTTCGTCTAGTTTATATAGTGAGTGAGTTAGGCTAGAGGCTATCGGATCCCTCCGATTGAAATCGGGTGGTTGAGAATAAAATGCTTAGGGGAGTCCAATAAAGAACCAAAGATATTTTAGGGATGATCCGAATCCAGCGGAGATGACTGAGCGGGTCGGGTACGGGGGAGCTTTCGGACGCGCACGAGGGGTCGATGCACTGTGCAAAGGGGGTTAGGCGAACGAGGTCAAGTGTGTGGTTGGATTGAGAATGGTCAAGGAAGACAAACGGTCTGACGACATGCCACGGAGACAAGGAGAAGCGGCAACTACGAACGACTACGAGTTTTATGAAAACATGCGGATGCAATGCGGATGATGCGATGATGAATGCAACAAACAAATAAATAACAGAGCTGACAAGTAAAACATGGAACGCATCTGGAGCGTCGGTCTTGGGGCGTCACATAATGACTATAGATGACATGACGGTTTCTTATAGCCATCAGCTGGCTATATTATTAACCATTCTCTTAGAGCATCTATAGTTGGAGTCGGTAAATCCGGTCCCTCAATGTCCGTGAACACTGATCGGGCACCCCTCTTATCTGCCACTCTGCATCCGCCTATCTTATATCCATACTACACATGCAAACATTGATCTACCCTACGTGATCAAACGACGGACAAAAAAATCGGCTTCAAAGGAACACAGGATCGGTTGTCGCCGTCGTCGGAGTCAGAGTCGGAGAGGACGATGAGCCCCTTCATCCGACGGACCGCCCTGTCCTGCTCCCGCTTCAACCTTGCCACCTGAGCCTTCTCCGCCGCTGCCTCCTTCGCCTCGCGCTCTGACTGCTCAATAGCAAGTCGGAGCACCTTGGCGTTCTTCCATCGGAGGCGGCGAGCGGCCGTCTCCGCCGTCGTGAGGGAGCGGCGGTACACCCATGCGAGGAGACACGCGTCCTCGTCGGCGTCCGGCTTCG
Organism: Triticum aestivum; assembly: GCF_018294505.1. Taxonomy (NCBI): domain Eukaryota; kingdom Viridiplantae; phylum Streptophyta; class Magnoliopsida; order Poales; family Poaceae; genus Triticum; species Triticum aestivum. The sequence continues at coordinate 389,471,778 of NC_057805.1, forward strand.
TCCCACGCGCCGCCGCCGCATCCCTCTCACGTGCATGCTGCCTCTCGCGGTGTGCGCCTCCGACTCTGGAGTGTGCATGCGGGTCGGAGGCGCGGGTACAAGCACCTAACGTTGGCCGCATGAAGGAGCGGGCGGCAGGGGAAGGAGACGGCGCGGGGCCGGCGCAGACTGTGTTGTCCTTGCGTCACTGCGCGCGGGCCGGGAGGGTCCAGCTCCGGCGTCCGTGTTGCTCCGGGACGGGAGCTGCGGCGACGCTCCAGATCCGGAGCTGCCACTTGTCTCCACCTTGGACCACACCAGCGCAATGCAGATGGCCATTTTCTCCTCGTAGTCGAGGTCTGAGCCGGAGTCACTGCCGGAGTTTGCTCATCGTGGTGGATGGGATCGGAACCGAAGAAGGAGAGGAGTGGGCCGAGCGAGAGAGAGAGAAATGGACAGAGTGAGCTAGGGTTTGAGCTCGCCGCCCAGATTGTGGGTTTTGTAGGGTCCGTGGTGGGTCGTGCCCGGGCCGCCCCATATCCGCCATATTTTTGGGCTGGATATGAGGGGTGCCGGTCATCCTGAGCGTTTACCCGCAGTTTGAGAGGTCCGGTTGGGTTGATTTTTTTGACCAGTTAGTGACCGGACAGTCTGCCCAGGCGTTTGAAACTGATATGAGAGGCTCGGCTGTAGATGCTCTTACATATTTGTTTGTCGTCGTAAGTCACCTGTGGGTACACGTTTGATTTATTTTCCACGGCAGTGAGAACTTAGAACTGAGGAGTGGATGCATGCATGTTAGCGCCCCTGACAATACGGGCCTACAGTTCAGCAGCAGCAGCACACGCGGTGCACGGCCCAAGCGTGCAGCGCGCCCCAACCCACACATTGCTGGACCCGACTGGGTGAACCAGCAGCTACTTAAGCCAGCGCGGAGGAGAAAGGAACTAACCAGAGGATCAAGGCACGGCCGCGGCTACCAACTACTCCCTCCGTTTCTAAATATAAGTCTTTCTAAAAATTCCAACAAATGACTACATACAAAGCAAAATAAGTGAATCTACACTCTAAAATATATCTACATACATCCGTATATTGTAATTCATTTGAAATGTCTAAAAAAACTTAAATTTAGGAACGGAGGGAGTATTTCCCTTTCCTTTCTTCCTTCTCAAGAGCCACCTTCGATCTGGTTGTAATCCCTATAATCGCTACCGTTTGAGAATAGATCGAGAGAACTACTACTACTACTCTAACAATGCATGGATGAAGTGTGCGACACGAGCCACAGGTAGTGATGCCTAGACACAACTGTCTGCACTTACGTCATCAGCGACCGCACACGAGACACTCGCCAAAATGCGGAGCTTCGATGCGATTTGAGAGGGGGCTAAATGAGTCTTAAATAGATTTGACGGGGCTAATCTAGTATATTATGTTAAATTTGGCTTAAATAGTGTTAAATATCATGTGTTTATGTAAAGAAATAAAGTACGTTGGGAGGGGGGGCATGGCCCCCTTTGCCCCTCATTAAGCCCGCCACTGCACGTACATGCACCGGGCAGCTAAAAGCTTCTAGATTCGTTCGCGTAAGTGATGCGCGAGCGGCGTGCGTGACAGTGGGGGTAGATCCTTTGGACAATAGAGTCTAGACAAGTAGCGGTGCTCGGAGTCGGAGCAATAGTGATGTCAAAGCATATCCTCACAAAAAAAAAAGCTATACATGCATACATGCACGCAAACTACAGTTAAACACAAGGATATTGATGTAGCTATAACCCAAGTTATGTGATGTGGCTTGACGTCATGAGCAACACGCCACCAGTGTTCAGATTATGCTAATATTGTTGGTTCTTCCTCCTAAGCGGCATGGAACTAAACCCTAGTGCGGCCACAAGTCTGCCACTTTCCTCGGTCCTCGTGTGTCGTATCTATCATCACTCGTGTTTCCTCCATGACCCTACTTGGGGGTGGGAGGGGTGAGTGGTCTTCTCAGGTTATGTGGTGCCTTCATCCGACGGTGTGGTGGCTCCCTTACCGTGTGGCAAGGGAGGGAGGGGGCGTCCAACTAAGCGACAAGCTAGCCAAGCGGTACGATGGTAGTGCCCTGCATTGTTGAGCACACCTTCTTGTGATGTGGTGCGGGTTTGCTTCAACATCTGCTCCGGTAGCATGGCCTCTGGCTCGTCGTGGGACGCTCGGCAACAAGGTAGCAACAATAGGCGGCTAAATGCGGGTCCCGTCGACCAATGGGCTTGGTCGAACTTAGTTCGACGGGTGGCTGGTGGCGAGTGGAAAACTGGGTGGACCAAGTCGTTTCGAGCAACCTCGCCCCTGGTCTTCTTTATCAATAGCGCGTGTGTAACGGACGCGGCTAATCTGCACCCGAGCTCAAATGAGCTCGGGTGAACAGTAAAATAAAAAAAAATTCAAAAAATTCCAAATTTTTTTGAGAGAAACATTGACAAAAGTTCTAAGTGCCTGCAAAAATTCGTCATGAAATCACATTCTTAGAAGGCGTGGCAAAAAAAAACAAAAACAGTACTCTGAAAAAAGCTACTTTCAAACGCATTTTGAAGCACTGAATTTGTTTTTTTGCCACGCCTTGTAGGAATGTGATTTCATGATGAATTTTTGCAGGCACTTAGAACTTTTGTCAATGTTTCTCTCAAAAAAAATTAGAATTTTTTTGATTTTTTTTGGATTTTACTGTTCATGCGGGAGCATATGAGCTCGGGTGCAGAATGGACTTTTCGGTGTGTAACTTCCATTAGTAGCTACTCAACCGGTTATCCCCTGAGTGCGGTGATATCCTAAGTGCTGCCAAGTCCCATGGCGATGGTTTGCGGGCATGGCGTATAACAGTTTCCATCCGATTTTTCAGTAATTAACTAGATATTTATCTTTTTTAATTAATTAATAGAGCGAGGTCGTTAGACTCCAACAAAAAGTGACCGCTTATCACAGTTGGCAATAAGAGCTTTCTGTACCCCTAAAAAAAGAGCTTCTTGCGAGCGTGCACACACAAACTAATCACCGAACATTTTCTTTGCTTTACTCAATGTATACATCACCTCAACAAAATCCTCGAGCTTGTTGATTTCTTAGCTTTCTCTTATCTGTTGCAACCTTTGTAGAGTTCTCATGGTAGTACTGTTCACTGAAAAAATGAGACCCAACATAATTATTTAAATCTGTTGGAATTTATCTTATGTCTAAACTGATATGGCGCTATCCGTGTAGTCCAATCTTCATTCTCACCACCCTTATGCGCATCCCATTAATCAGCGTGTCAACTTAGACATGAGAGAGACTTAGATTTAACAAAACTGTCAAATTTTAAGGAATAAGGGTTCTATCCATCCAAGAATTGTATTATTCAGGGATAATTACTTTTTTTAGACAATCTCGCGAAGCTTTATTTATAACGTCACAATGTTTACAGGGACGAACATCAGATCACCGGGGTGTCCTAACCAAACATGGCGACCTACCCCTAATTTCAAAGCATGCTTCGCTAAATTGTGAGCTTCAAAGTTGAGCTCATAAACTCATGGACAAAGTTACATAAAATGAAAGAACTATTATAGGCTATAATTTCATGTATGATGGCTCCATAGCTGGCCAGACTCTGGTGCATGATATCGTCCACCACCACCTTGCGGTCGGATGCAACGTGAATTGGTTCAAATCCTTGGCAAGGGCTAGTGCCTCCCGGACAGCAAGAGCCTCCAGTGTTGTCGGGTCGGTTATACCTCTGAAAATGATCACTGAAGCTCCAAGAAAGTTGCTGTCATGCTCTCGGCATACTGCGGCAACAACTCCTCTTCTATGTACGTTTGCAACTGATGCATCAACATTAATCTTCACCAATGTAGCCGGCGGCCTCAACTAGTTAGTCGGACATGCCAACTGGGGACCCGGCGGCGGAATACTTCTCGGTTTGTCCATTGCCTGCAGGTCCGCTAGATAGGACTGGGTAAATTGATGTGTTGACATCGGGCTGTAAAGATATCTTCAAATATTGCCTTTCTCCTTGATTTCCACACTGCCCAAAGTGTTATGATCACCCGCACAAAATCTACATGGGATAATGCATCGTGCAAAGCAAAAAGCCAATTCTTGGCATTAGTATCTCCGTTCAAGCTCATTTGTTCTACCATATGTTCATCTGCTAGGGCCCATATGCATCTGGACATAGTGCAGTCTAGTAAAGCATGCCTCCACGAGTCTCTAGATCCGCACAAAACGCACAAAGGTGATTCTTACATGTGACGGTGGTGCAGTAGAGCAGCAGTTGGCACTGAATTCCGAGCAAGACGCCATACGAAAATCTTTTGCTTCGACGGCACTTTGATCCGCCACAGAGATGTCCAAGTCTCACTCTCTGTCGCCACATTCGAGATGCCCGCGTTTTCTTCCAACCAGTTTTCTCTCTGCAACTTTGTGTTCAACACCATCTGATAAGCAGATTTGACAGTAAAGAAACCCCGGCGTTCAACACTCCATGACCAAAAGTCACTCATGTTTCTCGTGCACAGCGGTATTGTCAAGATGACATCCACATAAAAGGGGAGAAATACCGTTCTGATAAGGCCTTCCTTCCATGTGGCAGTGGTCATGTCAATGAGCTCAGAAACCATCCTTGGCAGGTTAGGGATCAGCGAAGTGATAGGTCTCATGGGTCCCACTCTGGGGATCCAGTTATCTTCCCAAATGTCGGTTGAAGCTCCATTACCTATCCTTTTAATTAAGCGCTGCTTCAAGATGTCCCTTCCATCGATAATCGCCCGCCATATCTAAGACGGGTGGTTTCCCAATTCTGCATCAAGTATACAGCCATTGGGGAAATATGTTGCCTTCAAGAGTCTTGCGCTAAGGGAGTTCGAATCATCTAATAGCCTCCAAGCCTGCCTAGTGAGCAAAGCAAGATTAAATATCTCTAAAGCCCAAACCGCCTAAGTGCTTAGGTTTTGTTATAACATCACAAGACACCCAACAAGGTTTCCTCTTGCCCTGCTTGCTCCCCCACCAAAACTGCCTTATTATTAAAGTTATGTTCTCACAGAGGCCTTATTATTAGTTTCTCCATCCATCATCTCACCTTTTCCCACACACGGTCTCGCAAGTACTTAAGAGTACCCATCTTGGATTGGCCAACATCCGTAGGCATTCCTAGATACCTATCGCTCAGAGATTCATTGTGAACATTCAAGGTGTTCTTAATATTGACTCTCCTCTCTTGAGGGCACCCTTTACTGAAGAAAATTGAGGATTTGTCATGATTTATCCTTTGTCCCAAAGCATTACAATATATATTCAGCAGGTTTGATACCTCCGTCGCACCCTCAACACTTGACTTAAAAAGCAACAGGCTATCGTCAGCAAAAAGGAGGTGGTTCACAGCCGGAGCTGTTGGCGCAACCTTAATCCCTTCAAGGCTCGACGATTTAGAACTGGATTTTAAAAGGCACGAAAGGCCCTCTGCTGCAATCAAGAAAAGGTAAGGGGAGATGGGATCTCCCTGTCGAACACCTCTCAATGGTATAAATTGTTCTAGCTTTTCTCCATTGAATAGCACCGAGAAAGTAACCGATTTGACCATACTCATCACTATCTCCACCCAGGCTTGCGCAAAACCAAGTTTCTCCATAATGGCCTGTAAATAGGACCACTCAAGCCTGTCATATGCCTTCATCATATCAAGTTTTAAAGCACAGAAACTGTTGGACTTGGCCTTGCTTCGCTTCATAAAATGTAGACACTCATAGGCACAAATAATGTTGTTGAACGTGCGTTATATCGACTAGAGGGGGGGTGAATAGGCGATTTTTATGAATTCTTCACTGAGGAATTTCATGGAGAGGAAATTCCTAAGTGAAGAACTACTTGCAGCGGAATAAGTACTCAGATGTAAACATAACAGATCATAAGCATGGTCATCATGATGAAATGAAGACAAGCATAGAGTACAGAAGGCGTAAACACAGGATAAAACAGGATGAAGACAAACAGACTGAAGAAATTGAACTGAGAAAATTGAGAAAGTCTTCAGTCAAAGTCTTCAAACATATATGAACAAGCACACAACAACTGAAATGAGGAAATGAAAGAGTTGAGGAAATAGAACCAGCAGGCTTGGTGAAGACAATGATTTGGTAGACCAGTTCCAACTGCTGTGACAGTTATACGTCTGGTTGGAGCGGCTAGGTATTTAAACCTGAGGACACACAGTCTCGGACACACAGTCCTCACCGTATTCTCGTTGACCTAAGGTCACACAGACCTCACCCAAAGACTCGTGGTAAGTCTTCAGGTGACTTCCAAACCTTCACAAACTCGGTCACTCGGCGATCCAGAATTTCCTCTTGGATGCTCTAGACCATGACGCCTAACCGTCTGGAAGATGCACAGTCTTCAAAGGTAACAAGCGTCGGATCCACGCAGGATCAATCTCTTCAGTGATGCTCAATCACTTTGGGTTTGTAGGTGTTTGGGTTTCCTCACTTGATGATTTTCGCTCAAAGTCCTCGGAGGATGGGATGCTCTCAAATGACAAGTGTCAGTTTCTCTTGGAGCGGCCAACCAGCTAGTGGTTGTAGGGGCCGCTATTTATAGCCTAGGGAGCAGCCCGACATGATAAGACATAAATGCCCTTCAATGAACAAATTCCTCAACGGTGGGTAGATATTTTGGGACAGCTGGCGCCTAGCACATCAACGGTCGGAATTTTGAGTATCAAATTCCTCATGGCTATCATGTTCCTCACTGTGTAGGCAATCCGCACTGGCGAATTCCTAACTCCTCAGTCAGAACAAATTCCTCAGCGACCAGAAGAACTTCGTCTCTGTCACTGAAGAAATTGACTGAACTGTATGAGATTTCCAATGGCTTCACTCGAAGGGATTGGTAGATGTAGGATTTTGAGTTGAGCATCACATGGAAAGTTTTCCTTAGTATTTCCTCGACCCCCTTTAACAGTACGGTGTTTCCTATGACTCAAGAAAGGGAAAATGAAACTATGAAAACAAAAGTCTTCACGCTTCATGTTCCTCGAATGAATACCAAGTCTTCAAGGTCACACCAATTTTTCTTCACTTTCAAAGTCTTCAGAAAACCAAAATCTTCAGTCGAAGAACTTCATTTTTAGGAGTCGACTTTCTCTGTAAATATCAAACTCCTTATAGACTTATAGACCCGTGTACACTCAAAAACACATTAGTCCCTTAACCTGTAAGTCTTCAATACACCAAAATCACTAAGGGGCACTAGATGCACTTACAATCTCCCCCTTTTTGGTGATTGATGACAATATAGGTTAAGTTTTCAACGGGGATAAACATATGAAGTGTAAATACTGATATTGAGGAATTTGATTGCAAGATATAGAAGAACCCCCCCTGAAGATGTGCATAGTGAGGAATTTGCTTTTGAAGCAATGCACACTTGATGAGTAGAATCATGGAGATCTCCCCCTATATCTTGTAATTCATACACGCATTTGACATATAATATGAAGAATTTGAAATGCATGATGAAATATGGTGACTGATGTAATTCAGCATGAGTGCATTAACATTAACGAGGAATAAGCATGCAGAAGAACACAGCAAAAGTATCAGACCACCATAGAGTTTAAGTTTACAACTCGATCGAATAAAGTCTCAGAAGAACAAGAGTTGTAACTTAGCAAAAAAAACGCCCATATATGTAGACCCGCTTGAATACTAACTCAAATTTCTCCCCCTTTGTCATCGAATGACCAAAAGGGTTGAAAATGAGGACTAACGCCCCTGAAGAATATCAAGTCGATGGAGGAGCGCCAGCGTTGTTGGGGTCGTTTGTTGTTGTAGGGCCTGCCACGGTGTCGTCCAAGTCTTCATGTTCATCAGTTTCGCGTGATGAAGAATATGAGCTGGCCACCAAGGAAGGAACCTTGACCTTCTTGAATTTCTTTGGTGGAGGAGCAGACCAGTAAAAATCCTCCTTGAGACCCATTTGCTTCAGATCTTCTTCACCATACAGATGTGACAGAATAGCCCAGGTGCGGCCGAAGACTTCATGGAGGTAGAAATGGTTTTTCTTCACTTCATTGTGTGTAGCAGTCATGTTGTGAAGAATAGAACCAAACTAACGCTTAACCCATTTGTAGTTTCGATCCACCTTCTGGTGAAGACTAAGAAGCAGCTCACGGTCAGTTATCACTCTTGGAGCTGTGGCTGAGGATTTGGCTTGGATGCATTGGCAGCAAAATCACGAGTCGTGGCCTTTGATTGGACTCATAGTCTTCGTCAGAATGCGATAGACTGTTCTTGGCACATATAGCAATTCCTTCACGAGGAATTTGGTCCTTGGGGCTTGACCGGGCTTCGGCGGCTTCATAAGCACTTGCATGTAATGAGCAGTGAGTTCAGGCTCCTGGTACAGGCAGCGAGCTCCTTCAAGGGGTGGACTGATGGGCAGGGCGTGAAGTAATTCAGAGGCCAGTGCTTTGTAATGAGTGTTTTCGGTCATCAAGTCCAACACCCAAGAGTTGATATCATCAGCATCGCCTGTGATGTGCAGGGTTGCATAGAATTGAAGAATGAGTTCTTCATTCCAATCGCAGATATCTGTGTAAAAGTTGAGCAGTCCTGCATCATGAAGCACACTGAGGACTGGGGTAAAGCAAGGCAGTGATTCCATGTCCACATGAGGAATGTGCTCATGGTAGAAGACTTTGTCCTTGTTGAAGAGCAGTGAAGAATAAAAATTTGCTTGGCTGGCAGTCCAGAAACGCTTCCTTCTAAGACGAGCAGAGTCATACGGGTTGTAGTCAGTGAAGAAAACATGCTCGCCGAAGAAGTCATCAGCCTTGAATTTCTGCTTCTTCGAGAAGGGATCCTTAGGCTTGGGCTGAGGAGTATCAGTCAATTGCATCACCACTTCAGGAATTGCAATCTCAGGCTCCACAGGCTGAGGAATTTTAGGTTCTTCTTCAGTGACAGCCTGGGTCTTCAATTCTTCATTAACATTTTCATCAGCACTAGTGGCTGGAATTTCTTCATGGACAGACGGGGTTGCACGAGGTTCTTCAGATCCCATTTGTACTTCAGTATTGACAGGGGACTGAGGAATTTATTGTAGTGGTGTGAACAGAGGAGAGTTGGGGTGCTGACTTTCCCAAAAGTCATCATTCAGCATAGGTGTTGTACACTGATACGTCTCCAACGTATCTATAATTTTTGATTGTTCCATGCTATATTGTATTCTGTTTTGGATGTTTAATGGGCTTTATTGTACACTTTTATATTATTTTTGGGACTAACCTATTAACCGGAGGCCCAGCCCATATTGCTGTTCTTTTTCCTATTTCAGTGTTTCGAAGGAAAAGGATATCAAACGGAGTCCAAACGGAATGAAACCTTCGGGAATGTGATTTTCGGAACAAACGTGATCCAGAGGACTTGGAGTCTACGTAAAGCAATCAATGAGGAGGACACGAGGCAGGGGGAGCGCCTACCCTCCTAGGCACGCCCTCCACCCTCGTGGGCCCCTCATTGCTCCACCGACGTACTTCTTCCTCCTATATATACCCATATACCCTGGAAACACCATATACGGAGCCAAAACCCTATTTCCACCGCCGCAACTCTCTGTACCCGTGAGATCCCATCTTGGGGCCTTTTCCGGTGCTCCGCCGGAGGGGGCATTGATCACGGAGGGCTTCTACATCAACACCATAGCCTCTCCGATGATGTGTGAGTAGTTTACCTCAGACCTTCGGGTCCATAGTTATTAGCTAGATGGCTTCTTCTCTCTCTTTGGATCTCAATACAAAGTTCTCCTCGATCTTCTTGGAGATCTATTCGATGTAATCTTCTTTTGCGGTGTGTTTGGCGAGATCTGATGAATTGTGGGTTTATGATCAAGATTATCTATGAACAATATTTGAATCTCCTCTGAATTCTTTTATGTATGATTGGTTATCTTTGCAAGTCTCTTCGAATTATCATTTTGGTTTGGCCTACTAGATTGATCTTTCTTGCAATGGGAGAAGTGCTTAGCTTTGGGTTCAATCTTGCAGTGCTCGATCCCAGTGACAGTAGGGGAAACGACACGTATTGTATTGTTGCCATCGAGGATAAAAAGATGGGGTTTATATCATATTGCATGAGTTTATCCCTCTACATCATGTCATCTTACTTAAAGCATTACTCTGTTCTTATGAACTTAATACTCTAGATGCATGCTGGATAGCGGTCGATGTGTGGAGTAATAGTACTAGATGCAGAATCGTTTCGGTCTACTTGTCGCGGACGTGATGCCTATATACATGATCATACCTAGATATTCTCAGAACTATGCTCAATTCTATCAATTGCTCAACAGTAATTCGTTTACCCACCGTAATACTTATGCTCTTGAGAGAAGCCACTAGTGAAACATATGGCCCCCGAGTCTATTTTCCATCATATTAATCTCCCGTCAACAAGCTATTTATATTGCCGTTTATTTTACTTTTTACTCTTTATCATAAAAATACCAAAAATATTATCTTATCATATCTATCAGATCTCACTCTCGTAAGTGACCGTGAAGGGATTGACAACCCCTTTATCGCGTTGGTTGCGAGGTTCTTATTTGTTTGTGTAGGTGCGTGGGACTCGCGCGTCGTATATCTCCTACTGGATTGATACCTTGGTTCTTAAAAACCGAGGGAAATACTTACGCTACTTTACTGCATCACCCTTTCCTCTTCAAGGGAAAACCAATGCAGTCCTCAAGAGGTAGCAAGAAGGATTTCTGGCGCCGTTGCCGGGAAGCTTACGCAAGGTCAAGTCAAGATTTGGACTCCCGACAACGAGCCATTTTTTGCGCCGTTGCCAGGGAGTCTACGCACAAGTCAAGACATACCAAGTACCCATCACAAACTCTTATTCCTCACATTACCATTTGCCTCTTGTTTGAAGGAAATATGCCCTAGAGGCAATAATAAAGTATTATATATTTCCTTATATCATGATAAATGTTTATTATTCATGCTATAATTGTATTAACCGGAAACATAATACATGTGTGAATACATAGACAAACAGAGTGTCACTAGTATGCCTCTACTTGACTAGCTCGTTAATCAAAGATGGTTATGTTTCCTAGCCATAGACATGAGTTGTCATTTGATTAACGGGATCACCTCATTAGGAGAATGACGTGATTGACATGACCCATTACGTTAGCTTAGCACCCGATCGTTTAGTATGTTGCTATTGCTTTCTTCATGACTTATACATGTTCCTATGACTATGAGATTATGCAACTCCCGTTTACCAGAGGAACACTTTGTGTGCTACCAAACGTCACAACGTAACTGGGTGATTATAAAGGTGCTCTACAGGTGTCTCCAAAGGTACTTGTTGGGTTGGCGTATTTCGAGATTAGGATTTGTCACTCCGATTGTCGGAGAGGTATCTCTGGGCCCACTCGGTAATGCACATCACTATAAGCCTTGCAAGCATTGTGACTAATGAGTTAGTTGCGGGATGATGTATTACGGAACGAGTAAAGAGACTTGCCGGTAACGAGATTGAACTAGGTATCGAGATACCGACGATCGAATCTCGGGCAAGTAACATACCGATGACAAAGGGAACAACGTATGTTGTTATGCGGTCTGACCGATAAAGATCTTCGTAGAATATGTGGGAGCCAATATGGGCATCCAGGTCCCGCTATTGGTTATTGACCGGAGAGGTGTCTCGGTCATGTCTACATAGTTCTCGAACCCAAAGGGTCCGCACGCTTAAAGTTACGATGACAGTTTTATTATGAGTTTATGTATGTTGATGTACCGAAGAGTTCGGAGTCCCGGATGAGATCGGGGACATGACGAGGAGTCTCGAAATGGTCGAGACGTAAAGATCGATATATTGGACGACTATATTCGGACTTCGGAAAGGTTCCGAGTGATTCGGGTATTTTTCGGAGTACCGGAGAGTTACGGGAATACGTATTGGGCCTTATTGGGCCATACGGGAAAGAAGGAAAAGGGCCTCAAGGGTGGCCGCACCCCTCCCCTTGGTCTGGTCCGAATTGGACTAGGGAAGGGGGGCGCCCCCTTCCTTCCTTCTCTTTTTCCCTTCCTCTTTTCCTATTCCATATGGGAGGTGGAATCCTACTAGGACTAGGGAGTCCTAGTAGGACTCCACACTTGGTGCGCCCCCTCCTAGGGCCGGCCTCCTCCTCCCTTGCTCCTTTATATACGGGGGCAGGGGGCACCCCATGGACACACTTGATATACGATATTTTAGCCGTGTGCGGTGCCCCCCTCCACCAGATTACACCTCGATAATACCGTCGCGGAGCTTAGGCGAAGCCCTGCGTCGGTGGAACATCATCATCGTCACCACGCCGTCGTGCTGACGAAACTCTCCCTCAACACTCGGCTGGATCGGAGTTCGAGGGACGTCATCGAGCTGAACGTGTGTAGAACTTCGGAGGTGCCGTGCGTTCGGTACTTGATCGGTCGGATCGTGAAGACGTACGACTACATCAACCGCGTTGTGATAACGCTTCCGCTGTCGGTCTACGAGGGTACGTGGACAACACTCTCCCCTCTCGTTGCTATGCATCACCATGATCTTGCGTGTGCGTAGGAAAATTTTGAAATTACTACGTTCCCCAACAGTGGCATCCGAGCCTGGTTTTATGCGTTGATGCTATGCACGAGTAGAACACAAGTGAGTTGTGGGCGATATAAGTCATACTGCTTACCAGCATGTCATACTTTGGTTCAGCGGTATTGTGAGATGAAGCGGCCCGGACCGACATTACGTGTACGCTTACGCGAGACTGGTTTCACCGTTCGGAGCACTCGTTGCTTAAAGGTGACTGGCGGGTGTCTGTCTCTCTCACTTTAGTTGAACCGAGTGTGGCTACGCCCGGTCCTTGCGAAGGTTAAAACAGCACCAACTTGACAAACTATCGTTGTGGTTTTGATGCGTAGGTAAGAACGGTTCTTGCTAAGCCTGTAGCAGCCACGTAAAACATGCAACAACAAAGTAGAGGACGTCTAACTTGTTTTTGCAGGGCATGTTGTGATGTGATATGGTGAAGACATGATGTGATATAATGTGTTGTATGAGATGATCATGTTTTGTAACCGAGTTATCGACAACTGGCAGGAGCCATATGGTTGTCGCTTTATTGTATGAGATGCAATCGCCATGTAATAGTTTTACTTTATCACTAAGCGGTAGCGATAGTCGTAAAAGCAATAAGTTGGCGAGACGACAACGATACTACGATGGAGATCAAGGTGTCGCGCCGGTGACGATGGTGATCATGACGGTGCTTCGGAGATGGAGATCACGAGCACGGTGCTTCGGAGATGGAGATCACAAGCACAAGATGATGATGGCCATATCATATCACTTATATTGATTGCATGTGATGTTAATCCTTTATGCATCTTATCTTGCTTTGATTGACGGTAGCATTATAAGATGATCTCTCACTAAAATTTCAAGATAAAAGTGTTCTCCCTGAGTATGCACCGTTGCAAAAGTTCTTCGTGCTGAGACACCACGTGATGATCGGGTGTGATAGGCTCTATGTTCAAATACAACGGGTGCAAAACAGTTGCACACGCGGAATACTCAGGTTAAACTTGACGAGCCTAGCATATGTACAGATATGGCCTCGAACACAGAGACCGAAAGGTCGAGCGTGAATCATATAGTAGATATGATCAACATAGTGATGTTCACCATTGAAACTACTCCATCTCACGTGATGATCGGACATGGTTTAGTTGATTTGGATCACGTAATCACTATGATGATTAGAGGGATATCTATCTAAGTGGGAGTTCTTAAGTAATATGATTAATTGAACTTAAATTTATCATGAACTTAGTCCTGATAGTATTTTGCAAATTATGTTGTAGATCAATAGCTCGCGTTGATGCTTCCCTGTGTTTATTTTTGATATGTTCCTAGAGAAAAATTATGTTGAAAGATGTTAGCAAAGATGCGGATTGGATCCGTGATCTGAGGATTATCCTCATTGCTGCACAGAAAAATTATGTCCTTGATGCACCGCTAAGTGACAGACCTATTGCAGGAGCAGATGCAGACGTTATGAATGTTTGGCTAGCTCAATATGATGACTACCTGATAGTTTAGTGCACCATGCTTAAACGGCTTAGAATCGGGACTTCAAAGACGTTTTGAACGTCAAGGACCATATGAGATGTTCCAGGAGTTGAAGTTAATATTTCAAGCAAATACCCGAGTTGAGAGATATGAAATCTCCAACAAGTTCTATAGCTAAAAGATGGAGGAGAATCGCTCAACTAGTGAGCATGTGCTCAGATTGTCTGGGTACTACAATCCCTTGAATCAAGTGGGAGTTTATCTTCCAGATAAAATAGTGATTGACAGAATTCTCTAGTCGCCATCACCAAGTTAGTAGAACTTCGTGATGAACTATAGTATGCAAGGGATGACGAAAGTAATTCCCGAGCTCTTCGTGATGCTGAAATCGACGAAGGTAGAAATCAAGAAAAACATCAAGTATTGATGGTTGACGAGACCACTAGTTTCAAGAAAAGGGCAAAGGGAAGAAGGGGAACTTCAATAAGAACGGCAAGAAAGTTGCTGCTCAAGTGAAGAAGCCTAAGTCTGGTCCTAAGCCTGAGACTAAGTGCTTCTACTGCAAAGGGACTGGTCACTGGAAGCGGAACTACACCAACTATTTGGTGGATAAGAAGAATGGCAAAGTGAACAAAGGTATATTGGATATGCATGTTATTGATGTGTACTTTACTAGTGTTTATAGCAACCCCTCGGTATTTGATATTGGTTCAGTTGCTAAAGAGTAGTAACTCGAAACGAGAGTTGCAGTATAAACAGAGACTAGTAAAAGGTGAGGTGACGATGTGTGTTGGAAGTAGTTCCAAGATTGATATGATCATCATCGCACACTCCCTATACTTTCGGGATTAGTGTTGAATCTAAATAAGTGTTATTTGGTGTTTGCGTTGAGCATGAATATGATTTGATCATGTTTATTGCAATACGGTTATTCATTTAAGTTAGAGAACAATTGTTGTTCTGTTTACATGAATAAAACCTTCTATGGTCATACACACCAACGAAAATGGTTTGTTGGATCTCGATCGTAGTGATACACATATTCATAATAATGAAGCCAAAAGATGCAAAGTTAATAATGATAGTGCAACTTATTTGTGGCACTGCCGTTTAGGTCATATTGGTGTAAAGCGCATGAAGAAACTCCATACTGATGGGATTTTGGAATCACTTGATTATGAATCACTTGATGCTTGCGAACCGTGCCTCATGGGCAAGATGACTAAAACGCCGTTCTCCGGAACGATGGAGAGAGCAACAGATTTGTTGGAAGTCATACATACAGATGTATGTGGTCCAATGAATATTGAGGCTCGTGGCGGATATCGTTATTTTCTCACCTTCACAGATGATTTGAGCAGATATGGGTATATCTACTTAATGAAACATAAGTCTGAAGCATTTGAAAATTTCAAAGAATTTCAGAGTGAAGTGGAAAATCATCGTGACAAGAAAATAAGGTTTCTACGATCTGATCGCGGAGACAAATATTTGAGTTACGAGTTTGGTCTTCAATTAAAACAATGTGGAATAGTTTCACAAATTCACGCCACCTGGAACACCATAGTGTAATGGTGTGTCCGAACATCGTAACCGTACTTTATTAGATATGGTGCGATATATGATGTCTCTTACCGATCTACCACTATCGTTTTGGGGTTATGCATTAGAGACAGCTACATTCGCGTTAAATTGGGCACTATCAAAATCCGTTGAGACGACGCCTTATGAACTGTGGTTTGGCAAGAAACCAAAGTTGTCGTTTCTTAAAGTTTGGGGTTGCGATGCTTATGTGAAAAAGTTTCATCCTGATAAGCTCAAACCCAAATCGGAGAAATGTGTCTTCATAGGATACCCAAAGGAGACAGTTGGGTACACCTTCTATCACAGATCCGAAGGCAAGACATTCGTTGCTTAGTATGGATCCTTTCTAGAGAAGGAGTTTCTCTCGAAAGAAGTGAGTGGGAGGAAAGTAGAACTTGATGAGGTAATTGTACCTGCTCCCTTATTGGAAAGTAGTTCATCGCAGAAACCAGTTTCTGTGACGCCTATACCAATTAGTGAGGAAGTTAATGATGATGATCATGAAACTTCAGATCAAGTTATTACTGAACCTCGTAGGTCAACCAGAGTAAGATCCGCACCAGAGTGGTACGGTAATCCTGTTCTGGAGGTTATGTTACTAGACCATGACGAACCTACGAACTATGAAGAAGCGATGGTGAGCCCAGATTCCGCAAAATGGCTTGAGGCCATGAAATCTGAGATGAGATCCATGTATGAGAACAAAGTGTGGACTTTGATTGACTTGCCCGATGATCGGCGAGCCATTGAGATTAAATGGATCTTCAAGAGGAAGACGGACGCTGATAGTAGTGTTACTATCTACAAAGCTAGAATTGTCGCAAAAAGGTTTTCGACAAGTTCAAAGTGTTGACTACGATGAGAGTTTCTCACTCGTATCTATGCTTAAGTCTGTCTGAATCATGTTAGCAATTGCCGCATTTTATGAAATATGGCAAATGGATAAACAAAACTGCATTCCTTAATGGATTTATTAAAGAAGAGTTGTATATGATGCAACCAGGAGGTTTTGTCAATCCTAAAAGTGCTAACAAAATATGCAAGCTCCAGCGATCCATCTATGGACTGGTGCAAGCATCTCGGAGTTGGAATATACGCTTTGATAAGTTGATCAAAGGATATAGTGTTATACAGACTTGCGGTGAAGCCTGTATTTACAAGAAAGTGAGTGGGAGCACTACAACATTTCTGATAAGTATATGTGAATGACATATTGTTGATCAGAAATAATGTAGAATTATTCTGCAAAGCATAAAGGAGTGTTTGAAAGGAGTTTTTCAAAGAAAGACCTCGGTGAAGCTGCTTACATATTGAGCATCAAGATCTATAGAGATAGATCAAGACGCTTGATAAGTTTTTTCAATGAGTACATACCTTAACAAGATTTTGAAGTAGTTCAAAATAGAACAGTCAAAGAAAGAGTTTCTTGCCTGTGTTACAAGGTGTGAAATTGAGTAAGACTCAAAGCCCGACCACGGCAGAAGATAGAAAGAGAATGAAAGTCATTCCCTATGCCTTGGCCATAGGTTCTATAAAGTATGCCATGCTGTGTACCAGATCTATTGTATACCCTACACTGATTTTGGCAAGGGAGTACAATAGTGATCTAGGAGTAGATCACTGGACAGCGGTCAAAATTATCCTTAGTGGAATAAGGAAATGTTTCTCGATTATGGAAGTGACAAAAGGTTCGTCGTAAAGGGTTACGTCGATGCAAGTTTTGACACTAAATCTAGATGACTCTAAGTCTCGGTCTAGATACATATTGAAAGTGGGAGCAATTAGCTAGAGTAGCTCCGTGCAGAGCATTGTAGACATAGATATTTGCAAAATACTTACGGATCTGAATGTGACAGACCCGTTGACTAAAATTATCTCACAATCAAAACATGATCACACCTTAGTACTCTTTGGGTGTTAATCACATAGCGATGTGAACTAGATTATTGACTCTAGTAAACCCTTTGAGTGTTGGTCACATAGAGATGTGAACTATGGGTGTTAATCACATGGTGATGTGAATTATTGATGTTAAATCACATGGCGATGTGAACTAGATTATTGACTCTAGTGCAAGTGGGAGACTGAAGGAAATATGCCCTAGAGGCAATAATAAAGTATTATATATTTCCTTATATCATGATAAATGTTTATTATTCATGCTAGAATTGTATTAACCGGAAACATAATACATGTGTGAATACATAGACAAACAGAGTGTCACTAGTATGCCTCTACTTGACTAGCTCGTTAATCAAAGATGGTTATGTTTCCTAGCCATAGACATGAGTTGTCATTTGATTAACGGGATCACCTCATTAGGAGAATGACGTGATTGACATGACCCATTACGTTAGCTTAGCACCCGATCGTTTAGTATGTTGCTATTGCTTTCTTCATGACTTATACATGTTCCTATGACTATGAGATTATGCAACTCCCGTTTACCGGAGGAACACTTTGTGTGCTACCAAACGTCACAACGTAACTGGGTGATTATAAAGGTGCTCTACAGGTGTCTCCAAAGGTACTTGTTGGGTTGGCGTATTTCGAGATTAGGATTTGTCACTCCGATTGTCGGAGAGGTATCTCTGGGCCCACTCGGTAATGCACATCACTATAAGCCTTGCAAGCATTGTGACTAATGAGTTAGTTGCGGGATGATGTATTACGGAACGAGTAAAGAGACTTGCCGGTAACGAGATTGAACTAGGTATCGAGATACCGACGATCGAATCTCGGGCAAGTAACATACCGATGACAAAGGGAACAACGTATGTTGTTATGCGGTCTGACCGATAAAGATCTTCGTAGAATATGTGGGAGCCAATATGGGCATCCAGGTCCCGCTATTGGTTATTGACCGGAGAGGTGTCTCGGTCATGTCTACATAGTTCTCGAACCCAAAGGGTCCGCACGCTTAAAGTTACGATGACAGTTTTATTATGAGTTTATGTATGTTGATGTACCGAAGGAGTTCGGAGTCCCGGATGAGATCGGGGACATGACGAGGAGTCTCGAAATGGTCGAGACGTAAAGATCGATATATTGGACGACTATATTCGGACTTCGGAAAGGTTCCGAGTGATTCGGGTATTTTTCGGAGTACCGGGAGAGTTACGGGAATACGTATTGGGCCTTATTGGGCCATACGGGAAAGAAGGAAAAGGGCCTCAAGGGTGGCCGCACCCCTCCCCTTGGTCTGGTCCGAATTGGACTAGGGAAGGGGGGCGCCCCCTTCCTTCCTTCTCTTTTTCCCTTCCTCTTTTCCTATTCCATATGGGAGGTGGAATCCTACTAGGACTAGGGAGTCCTAGTAGGACTCCACACTTGGTGCGCCCCCTCCTAGGGCCGGCCTCCTCCTCCCTTGCTCCTTTATATACGGGGGCAGGGGGCACCCCATGGACACACTTGATATACGATATTTTAGCCGTGTGCGGTGCCCCCCTCCACCAGATTACACCTCGATAATACCGTCGCGGAGCTTAGGCGAAGCCCTGCGTCGGTGGAACATCATCATCGTCACCACGCCGTCGTGCTGACGAAACTCTCCCTCAACACTCGGCTGGATCGGAGTTCGAGGGACGTCATCGAGCTGAACGTGTGTAGAACTTCGGAGGTGCCGTGCGTTCGGTACTTGATCGGTCGGATCGTGAAGACGTACGACTACATCAACCGCGTTGTGATAACGCTTCCGCTGTCGGTCTACGAGGGTACGTGGACAACACTCTCCCCTCTCGTTGCTATGCATCACCATGATCTTGCGTGTGCATAGGAAATTTTTGAAATTACTACGTTCCCCAACATTGTTTTCCTCTCCCCCACTTCACCCTTGCCGTTTTATTCGCCCTCTCTTTTCCCCGTCTCTTTTTCGCCTTCTTCTTGTTTGCTTGTGTGTTGGATTGCTTGCTTGTTACGATGGCTCAAGATAATACTAAATTGTGTGACTTTGCCAATACCAACAACAATGATTTCCTTAGCACTCCGATTGCTCCTCTTACCGAAGCTGAATCTTGTGAAATTAATGCTGCTTTGTTGAATCTTGTCATGAAAGATCAATTCGCCGGACTTCCTAGTGAAGATGCCGCTACCAATCTAAATAGCTTCGTTGATTTGTGTGATATGCAAAAGAAGAAAGATGTGGACAATGATATTGTTAAATTGAAGCTATTTCCTTTTTCGCTTAGAGATCGTGCTAAAACTTGGTTTTCGTCTTTGCCTAAAAATAGTATTGATTCATGGAATAAGTGGAAAGGTGCTTTTATCTCTAAGTATTTTCCTCCCGCTAAAATCATCTCTCTTAGAAATGATATCATGAATTTTAAGCAACTTGATCATGAACATGTTGCACAAGCTTGGGAGAGGATGAAGTTAATGATACGTAATTGCCCTACACATGGTTGGAATCTTTGGATGATTATACAAAAAATTTATGTCGGATTGAATTTTTCTTCTAGAAATCTTTTAGATTCGGCCGCGGGAGGCACTTTTATGGAAATCACTTTAGGAGAAGCTACTAAACTCCTAGACAATATTATGGTTAATTATTCTCAATGGCACACCGAAAGGTCTACTAATAAAAAAGTGCATGCGATAGAAGAAATTAATGTTTAGAGTGGAAAGATGGATGAACTTATGAATTTTTTTGCTAATAAGAGTGTTTCTTCTGATCCTAATGATATGCCTTTGTCTACCTTGATTGAGAATAATAATGAATCTATGGATGTGAATTTTGTTGGTAGAAACAATTTTGGTAACGACGCGTATAGAGGAATCTTTAATCCTAGGCCGTTCCCTAGTAATTCCTCTAATAATTATGGTAATCCTACAACAATTATTATGGAAATTTTAATAAGATGCCCTCTGAATTTGAGACTAGTTTTAAGGAGTTTATGAATTCGCAAAAGAATTTCAATGATTTGCTTGAAGAAAAATTGCTTAAGGTTGATGAATTGGCTAGGAACGTTGATAGAATTTCTCTTGATGTTGATTCTTTGAAACTTAGATCTATTCCACCTAAGCATGATATCAATGAGTCTCTCAAGGCCATGAGAATTTCCATTGATGAGTGCAAAGAAAGAACCGTTAGGATGCGTGCTAAAAAAGATTGCTTTGTGAAAGCGTGTTATTCTAGTTTTTATGAGAATAAAGATGAAGATCTAAAAGTTATTGATGTGTCTCCTATTAAATCTTTGTTTTGCAATATGAATCTTGATAATGATGGGACTGGAGATGAGTCACCTTTACCTAGAAGGCGTCCCAAAAATTCGGAGTTTTTAGATCTTGATGCAAAAATTAGTAAAAGTGGGATTGAAGAGGTCAAAACTTTAGATATCAATGAACCCACTATTTTGGATTTCAAGGAATTTAATTATGATAATTGCTCTTTGATAGATTGTATTTCCTTGTTGCAATCCGTGCTAAATTCTCCTCATGCTTATAGTCAAAATAAAGCTTTTACCAAACATATCGTTGATGCTTTGATGCAATCTTATGAAGAAAAACTTGAGTTGGAAGTTTTTATCCCTAGAAAACTCTATGATGAGTGGGAACCTACTATTAAAATTAAAATTAAAGATCATGAATGCTATGCTTTGTGTGATTTGGGTGCTAGTGTTTCCACGATTCCAAAAACTTTGTGTGATTTGCTAGGATTCCGTGAATTTGATGATTGTTCTTTAAACTTGCACCTTGCGGATTCCACTATTAAAAAACCTATGGGAAGAATTAATGATGTTCTTATTGTTTCAAATAGGAACTATGTGCATGTAGATTTCATTGTTCTTGACATAGATTGCAATCCTTCATGTCCTATTATTCTTGGTAGACCTTTCCTTAGAACGATTGGTCAATTATTGGTATGAATGAAGGGAATATTAGATTTCAATTTCCATTAAGGAAAGGCATGGAACACTTTCCTAGAAAGAAAATAAAATTACCTTATGAATCTATTATGAGAGCCACTTATGGATTGCCTACGAAAGATGGCAATACTTAGATCTATCCTTGCTTTTATGCCTAGCTAAGGGCGTTAAACGATAGCGCTTGTTGGGAGGCAACCCAATTTTTTTAGTTTTTTGCTTTTTGCTTCTGTTTAGGAATAAATATTTGATCTAGCCTCTGGTTAGATTTTTTATGTTTTAATTAGTGTTTGTGCCAAGTTAAACCTATAGGACCTTCTTGGATGATAGTTATTTGATCTTGCTGAAAATTCCAGAAACTTTCTGTTCACGAAAACAATTGTTTAAATTCACCAGAACGTGATAAAATACTGATTCCAATTGCAGTAGATCAATAAACAAATTATGTAGGATTTCCTATTTTTTTCAGAATTTTCGGAGTTACAGAAGTTTGCGTTAGTTACAGATTACTACAGACTGTTCTGTTTTTGACAGATTCTGTTTTTCGTGTGTTGTTTGCTTATTTTGACGAATCTATGGCTAGTAAAATAGTTTATGAACCATAGAGAAGTTGGAATACAGTAAGTTTAACACCTATGCAAATAAAGAATGAGTTCAATACAGTACCTTGAAGTGGTTTTTTGTTTTGTTTCGCTAACGGAGCTCACGAGATTTTCTGTTGAGTTTTGTGTTGTGAAGTTTTCAAGTTTTGGGTAAAAGATTTGATGGATTATGGAACAAGGAGTGGCAAGAGCCTAAGCTTGGGGATGCCCATGGCACCCCAAGGTAAATCCAGGGACACCAAATAGGCAAAGCTTGGGATGCCCCGGAAGGCATCCCCTCTTTCGTCTTCGTCCATCGGTAACTTTACTTGGAGCTATATTTTTATTCACCACATGATATGTGTTTTGCTTGAAGCGTCTTGTATGATTTGAGTCTTTAATTTTTAGTTTACCACAATCATCCTCGCTGAATACACTTTTGAGAGAGACACACATGATTCGGAATTTATTAGAATACTCTATGTGCTTCACTTATATCTTTTGAGCTATATAGTTTTTGCTCTAGTGCTTCACTTATATCTTTTAGAGCACGGCGGTGGTTTTGTTTTATAGAAACTTTTGTTCTCTCATGCTTCACTTATATTATTTTGAGAGTCCTACAAAACAGCATGGTAATTTGCTTTAATCATAAAATTAGTCCTAATATGATAGGCATCCAAGATTAGTAAAAAAATTCTTATGAGTGTGTTGAATACTATGAGAAGTTTGATGCTTGATAATTGTTTTGAGATATGAAGATGATGATATTAGAGTCATGCTAGTTGAGTGGCTATGAATTTGAGAAATACTTGTGTTAAAGTTTGTGATTCCCGTAGCATGCACGTACGGTGAACCGTTATGTGATGAAGTCGGAGCATGATTTATTTATTGATTGTCTTCCTTATGAGTGGCGGTCGGGGACTAGCGATGGTCTTTTCCTACTAATTTATCCCCCTAGGAGCATGCGTGTAATACTTTGCTTTGATAACTTGTAGATTTTTTCAACAAGTATATGAGTTCTTTATGACTAATGTTGAGTCCATGGATTATAAGCACTCTCATCCTTCCACCATTGCTAACCTCTCTAATACCGAGCACTTTTCGCCGGTATCATACACCCACCATATACCTTCCTCAAAACAGCCACCATGCCTACCTATCATGGCATTTCCATAGCCATTCCGAGATATATTGCCATGCAACTTACCACCGTTTCGTTTACTATGACACGCTTCATCATTGTCATATTGCTTTGCGTGATCATGTAGTTGACATCGTATTTGTGGCAAAGCCACCGTTCATTATTTTCATACATGTCACTCTTGATTCATTGCATCCCGGTACACCGCCGGAGGCATTCACATAGAGTCATATTATGTTCTAAGTTTTGAGTTGTAATTCTTGAGTTGTAAGTAAATAAAGGTGTGATGATCATCATTATTAGAGGATTGTCCCATGTGAGGAAAGGATGATGGAGACTATGATTCCCCCACAAGTCGGGATGAGACTCCGGACTAAAAAAAAGAGGCCATAAAAAAGAGAAAAGGCCCAAAGAAAAAAAGAGAAAAAAATATGAGAGAAAAGAGAGAAGGGACAATGCTACTATCCTTTTACCACACTTGTGCTTCAAAGTAGCACCATGATCTTCATGATAGAGAGTATCCTATGATATCACTTTCATATACTAGTGGGAATTTTTCATTATATAACTTGGCTTGTATATTCCAATGATGGGCTTCCTCAAAATGCCCTAGGTCTTCGTGAGCAAGCAAGTTGGATGCACACCCACTTAGTTTCTTTTTGTTGAGCTTTCATATACTTATAGATCTAGTGCATCCGTTGCATGGCAATCCCTACTCACTCACATTGATATCTATTGATGGGCATCTCCATAGCCCGTTGATACACCTAGTTGATGTGAGACTATCTTCTCCTTTTTGTCTTCTCCACAACCACCATTCTATTCCACATATAGTGCTATGTCCATGGCTCACGCTCATGTATTGCGTGAAGATTGAAAAGTTTGAGAACACCAAAAGTATGAAACAATTGCTTGGCTTGTCATCGGGGTTGTGCATGATTTAAATATTTTGTGTGGGGAAGATAGAGCATAGGCGGACTATATGATTTTGTAGGGATAACTTTCTTTGGCCATGTTATTTTGAGAAGACATAATTGCTTAGTTAGTATGCTTGAAGTATTATTATTTTTATGTCAATATTAAAATTTTATCTTGAATCTTTCGGATCTGAATATTCATACCACAATTAAGAGAATTACATTGAAAATTATGCTAAGTAGCATTCCACATCAAAAATTCTGTTTTTATCATTTACCTACTCGAGGACGAGTAGGAATTAAGCTTGGGGATGCTTGATACGTCTCCAACGTATCTATAATTTTTGATTATTCCATGCACTATTGTATTCTGTTTTGGATGTTTAATGGGCTTTATTATACACTTTTATATTATTTTTGGGACTAACCTATTAACCGGAGGCCCAGCCCATATTGCTATTTTTTTGCCTATTTCACTGTTTCGAAGGAAAAGGATATCAAACGGAGTCCAAACGGAATGAAACCTTCGGGAACGTAATTTTCGGAACAAACGTGATCCAGAGGACTTGGAGTCTACGTAAAGCAATCAACGAGGAGGGCACGAGACAGGGGGCGCGCCTACCCCCCTAGGCGCGCCCTCCACCCTCGTGGGCCCCTCGTTGCTCCACCGACGTACTTCTTCCTCCTATATATACCCATATACCTTGGAAACACCATATACGGAGCCGAAACCCTATTTCCACCGCCGCAACTCTCTGTACCCATGAGATCCCATCTTGGGGCCTTTTCCGACGCTCCACCGGAGGGGGCATTGATCACGGAGGGTTTCTACATCAACACCATAGCCTCTCTGATGATGTGTGAGTAGTTTACCTCAGACCTTCGGGTCCGTAGTTATTAGCTAGATGGCTTCTTCTCTCTCTTTGGATCTCAATACAAAGTTCTCCTCGATCTTCTTGGAGATCTATTCGATGTAATCTTATTTTGCGGTGTGTTTGTCGAGATCCGATGAATTGTGGGTTTATGATCAAGATTATCTATGAACAATATTTGAATCTCCTCTGAATTCTTTTGTGTATGATTGGTTATCTTTGCAAGTCTCTTCGAATTATCAGTTTGGTTTGGCCTACTAGATTGATCTTTCTTGCAATGGGAGAAGTGCTTAGCTTTGGGTTCAATCTTGCGGTGCTCGATCCCAGTGATAGTAGGGGAAACGACATGTATTGTATTGTTGCCATCGAGGATAAAAAGATGGGGTTTATATCATATTGCATGAGTTTATCCCTCTACATCATGTCATCTTACTTAAAGCATTACTCTGTTCTTATGAACTTAATACTCTAGATGCATGCTGGATAGCGGTCGATGTGTGGAGTAATAGTACTAGATGCAGAATCGTTTCGGTCTACTTGTCGCGGACGTGATGCCTATATACATGATCATACCTAGATATTCTCAGAACTATGCTCAATTCTATCAATTGCTCAACAGTAATTCGTTTACCCACCGTAATACTTATGCTCTTGAGAGAAGCCACTAGTGAAACCTATGGCCCCCGGGCCTATTTTCCATCATATTAATCTCCCGTCAACAAGCTATTTATATTGCCGTTTATTTTACTTTTTACTCTTTATCATAAAAATACCAAAAATATTATCTTATCATATCTATTAGATCTCACTCTCGTAAGTGACCGTGAAGGGATTGACAACCCCTTTTATCGCGTTGGTTGCAAGGTTCTTATTTGTTTGTGTAGGTGCGTGGGACTCGCGCGTGGTCTCCTACTGGATTGATATCTTAGTTCTCAAAAACTGAGGGAAATACTTACGCTACTTCACTGCATCACCCTTTCCTCTTCAAGGGAAACCCAACGCAGTGCTCAAGAGGTAGCATACACCCAATGTCCACATCTTCATCTTCACTCTTTTCCTCAACGCCGGCCTCTTCAGCAGTGAACTGAGGTATGGGCGATGAGACTATTGGGGTTGAAGGGATTGCATTCGCTTCAATTTCTTCATCCAACTGCTCTGAAGAAGCAGCAGAAGGAATGTCATCATCAGATTCACTTGGAATCACATATTCTTCATCAAAAGGAACAAGGTCCTTTGATGGCATCGATGAGACCGGAATAGCATCAATTGGATTTGCAAAAGAGCTGGTCAGTGGCTTCATCTTCTTCGGAGCTGAAGAATCTGATAAAGTTGATGCTTTCCTTTTCTTCACCGCTGCATGCTCTACAGCCTTGGTCTTCTTCACATCTGATGAAGATGGAAGGACCGTAGTTGGTGTAGGTGCAGGATGGGCAGAGGAATTTGGTTCAATTTCTTCAGGCACAACTGATCCAGTTGCCCTGACTTCTTCAGTTTCTTCAGGAGCAACACTAGTGGTTGCCCTGGCAGTTTCTTCAGCGGCTGGAATACAGTCATCAGCCCTGGTATCTGAGTTTCTTCAGCAGCCTGATTGTGATCAGCGGTGCTGGCATTTTCTTCAGTCGGCTGAGCAGATGCCTCAGCCTGAGGATTTTCTTGTTGCGTTGGGGTTGCAACATTGGAAGTGAACTTTTCAGTCAAATTCACAAACCTGACTTTGGCTCCAAGCCAGTCAGCGCGGTATACGTCAAATTCATCACTGAGCTTCTTGATCTCAGATTGAATAGTGACAATTTCTTCAGTTGTCATAAAGACAACGTTTTTCTTCAGGAAACGTTCCTTCTTGTACTGTGCTTTCTTGATCTGCCTGGCCTTTTCAAATTTCCATTTCTCTTCCTGAATAAAGGCAGTCAACATATGACTTTGGCCAGGAGTCAGCTTGAAATCAGGCATAGGAGTGTTGGGGTCCTTGTGCCAGAGATCAATGTAATCAAGGATCAACTTTGGATCCAAAAGTAGAGGCACATTTGTGCCTTTGGCTCTAGTGGCCTTGAGCTGCCTGTCTCTGATGATTTCAGCAAGTTCTTCATCATCAGCTTCGTCTTCATCAAACGCTACTTGAAAGGCGACCTGCTTTTTGTGAGGACTTGGTCGAGTGCCTCGTCCAGCAGTGGCCTTTTTCTTCAGAAGAGAGGGGCCAGTTGATGAATTTGGTGCAGCTGAGGAACTAGCAGAAGCGCCTGAGGCAATAGAGATGCCTATTGTCCTTTGGCATGTGGCGAGATGCACAGGTGCTGAGGATTTGGTCAGAGCAGCTGAGGACTTTGGAGGAGGAGCTGGAGCAGCTTGAGGAGTTGGTCGTGAGGGCTTTGAAGAATCTGACCGTGAGGGCATTGCTGAGGAACTTGGCCGTGAGGGCATTGAGGGTGAAGCACTTGGCTTATGAGCAGGCTTCTTAGCCATGGCCTTCATTGGCTTTCTTGCAGAGGCCTCAGCAGTGGTAGCAGCAGCAGCAGAGTCTTCATTAAATTTCCTCACTGCTTCCTTAGCCATCTTGGCTAGCTTGGCCTGGCGCTTGGCCCATTCATCAGGATAATCCTCACCACGCTTGAGGCTGGTAGGATCAGCTACTTGGCCATTTGCCAATGGAGGTCTTGGGCATGGAGGATTTAGTGCGAATTTCTTCATATACTTGGGAGTAACATATTTGTACTCCCTCCATTCCCGTGCCCATCTCCTCTCTATCCTTTGTATGCGCACCTTGCGCTGATTTTTGTCCTCCTTGCCAAACTTGGCCTCATCAGGAGTGCAATAATCCTTGTATATGTCACCAGGGATCTCGAAAGCAGTATTGATTTCAGGCCTCTTTCCTTCTTTCTGTGGCTTCTTACCGTCAGCCATTTTCTTCAGCTGAGGAATATGAACAACTGAATTTTCTGAAGATGTGTGCAACTTTTCTTCGAGGAATGCTCCAAATGAGTTAAGTTGATGAGAACCTAGTGATTCATCAGCGGACATGTGTACCTGTGAACAGAGTATGGTTGTGAGGAATTTGGAGAGGTCATATGCGTTCTCAGAGGTTTTTCAAAGAGAACAAGTTTGAGGAATTTGACCAGATGAGTCTTGAAGAATTTCACTAAGCGTTCTTTGTCTTAGGTTTCAGAGTTGTACAGATAAAAAATCCACACAATTGAGCAATCTTGAAGACAAATATTGCTTAGAGAAACGGATCAAGAACAGGTGACATGTGAGGTGTTTAGTGTGTGAAGATTTGAAGAATAAACACCTTTGAAGATTTAGTGGAAAACATTCAAATCAAAGTGGCACATCCCCAGTTCTGGTTTGCTCTAGGCTAGCTAGTCATGTGTGCATCATGTTTAAAATTCAATGAATTTGAAATGGGGACATGTGAAAGCCTCAGAAATCATTTCTGAAAAAGACCAAGATAAAAATTGCTTCAAATAGGTCCAAGAAAATGTTCATGTTTCACTATGAAAATATTGGCCAGGATTAAAATTCAAACCAATATTTTTAGGAGCTCATAAATATTTATTTTGGGCATTTGAAGCTAATGCAATAACTATTTGCATTGGATTTATATTTGCTATATATCGAATATGTGTCCAATAATTCTGAGAAATTGTGAGGGGCTTTGGGATAATCCTTTTAGTCCCTGCAAAATTATCAGAAGAAAGCAAAATGGTTTAGTGCTTAAAACCAAATCAAAACAAATAATAGAAAACAGGAACCAAAACAAAAAAAAGGTAGAACCTCACCTGTAGCTTACCTGGCACTCAGTTGGCCCAGCACTGTTGGAGGCCCAGCCCACCTGGCGACTTGCCAGTCGTCCTCAACCTCTGCCAGTAGGCAGAGGCGAAGGCGGGCACGGTGCGCGCTGAGGCCGCCACCTCCTCCCTGCCTGCCGCACGCCCCCGTGGCCTTCTCGCGACGCCCAGGAGACGTGGACGAAGCCCCGCACCGATCCCCTCCTCCTCTGGTCACTCTTCCCCTTCCCCCTGCTTGATTTCGAGCTCGACCGAATGAGCCCGTCGGCGCCGCTCGCTGCCACCGCGGCCACCAGCCAGCTCTAGCCCCTTGGACGTGTTCCCGAGCTCAGTTTTCTTCCTCTACGTCGTCTGCCCCGAGACACGCGACGCCGGACGCGCTGCAACGCCAACTACGCCGTCGTCCTCGTCCTCTGCATCCGACGGCCGCCGTCGCACGATTCGCCGCCTCCAGAGCGTCCCCGAGCCTGCTGACCGCCCCCTCGAACCCGCTGTGAGCTCCTGCTCCTCCCCCCTTTCTCACCCCCTCCGTTCTCGCCCGTTAGCCGCCGCCCCCGCGAAACCGAGCTCCGGCCATCGCCATGGCCAGCGAGCCACGCGCTCCCGAGCTCCTCCGCTCGCCCCAGTAGCACCCGCCTGCTAAACATGCTCTCAGGAGCCGAACGCACGCACCAGCTCCTTCTCCCGTGCACCGCAGCGTCGTCCTCACCGACGCTGAACTCCGGTCGCCGCCTTGCTCGCCGCCGGCGCTGCTCCCGGCCACCCCGCTGCCTCCCGTCCGGTCCTTTGGATGCGGACGAGCAAGAGCTACTCCCCGGTGCCTTTAGCTCACCAAACCACCACCCGTAGCTCAAATCCGAGCCGAGCCGTCGTCGTTTTGGTCGCTGCCGGCAAGGCTCCGGCGACCGATGACGTGGCACCGTCATTAGCGCCTAACTAACCCCCCTAGAGTCACTGACAGTGGGCCCCACCGAGCTAATTATTTTTAGTTAGGATTTAATAAGCCACATAATTAGCATTGTTACACTGACAGATAGGTCCCACCAGTTAGATTTGACTTTGGTCAATGCTGACGTCACCCTGACATAGTGCTGACGCAGTAATTTAATTACTGGAATTATTCTTATACAGGAAATTCCAGAAAATACTACAAACTTCAAAAATTCATAGAAATTCAACCATAACTCCAAATGAAACAAATTATATATGAAAAATGATCAGAAAAATCCAATCTATCCATCTGTACTGTTTTCATGCATGTTAGAACAACTTATGGCTGCTGTTTAGGCCAAATCATATAAATGGCATTTAAACCCTCACATATGGAGTTTGAATTTGAACCTAGGGTTCAAACCAACTCCATTTAACATGTTGCTAGTTGCATTAGCTTAAAACACAGCATATTGACATGTCATGATCATGCATCATATTGTGCATTGCATTGATTGTGTTTTCCTTCTCAGTTGCCGGTAATTGTCCCCTCTCGATAGACGTTGTTCCGACGCTGTGATCGTTGACACTGATGAAGACTCAATGCTATCTTCAGAAGTGCCAGGCAAGAAAACCCCCTTGTTCATTCCGATACAATCCCACTCTCTCGCTCCTGCTCTCTTTTACTGCATTAGGACAACAACGATTCATCTGTTACTTGCTGCGGTAGCTGAACCCCTTTATCCTCTGCATGACCTGTCATTGCCACAGTAAATAGATGAAACCCACTAGCATGAGTAGGAGTTGTTTGAGCCCTGATGTGCCTACTCATTCATGCTTGTTTGTCATGCCCGCTATTGCTTAGAGTTGTGTCAGGTCTGATTCATCGGGGATGAATTGGAAAGTGGTGAACATGTCCTACTGTTGAGAGCTAAGTGTGTGAACACGATTTGGTAAAGGTAGCGGTGAGAGGCCATGTAGGAGTACATGGTGGGTTGTCTCATTGCAGCCGTCCTCAGGAACTGAGTTCTGTGTTTGTGATCCATGAACAGTTACTACCACACATTGGAATGCTTAAGTGCCCCTCTCGACTTATTAACCGCCTCGATCTCTGTCCAGGAGTTGCAACTAGTTTCTGGTGTTTGTAGGTAGTGTTAGTAGTCTACCAAGTGGCACCCGGTACAGGTGGGCTTGGGACAGACTAGGCACACGTGGCCTGGTGTACCGAGTGGCACCCGGATGGTGGGCTCGGGAACCCTGCACACATCGTTTGGGGCCGTGAGCGACATCCCGGCCGGATCTCCTTGCGGATGGAACCCGAATAGGCGATAAACCTGGACTAGAGACTTGTGTGGTTAGTCAGGTCGTGGCTGACTCCCTCGCCAGGCTTCCGCTTGAAGGTTGCCGAGGTACACGTAGTGTACATGGTGGTAAGTGGGGAGAGCGTGTGTGACGAAGTACACCCCTGCAGGGTTAATATGATCTATTCGAATAGCCGTGTCCACGGAAAAGGACTTCTGGGTTGCCTATAACAGTTCATAGACAAGTGAAAGTGGATACTCTAAAATGCGCAAGATAAGCGTGAGTGCTATGGATGGCGTTCTCGTAGGGAGACGGGAGCGGATCCATAGTGGAGTATTGATCTGGTGAATATGTGGACTCGTGTGCGCCACCTCAAAAGAGTTGCTTGAAGTCGTAGTTCAGGTTAGCCACTGAGTCAAAGCTGGCTTGCTGCAGTTAAACTCCACCACCCCCTTTGTTGATACCGATGCATATATAGATAGTCCTGATGTAAGTCTTGCTGGGTACATTTGTACTCACGTTTGCTTATTTTATGTTTTGCAGAGAGACGTCAGTCTCGCTAGTAGTTCCGTGTGGACTTCGACGTTTAGCTCGATACCTCAGCTACGATCTTGTGCTCTCGGCAGGATCTGGTAGATAGCCAGGCTTCTCAGCCTTTTTCATTTGTAGATGTCTGTACTCAGACATGTTAAGCTTCCGCATGTGCTTTGGCTTGTATGCTCTGAATGTTGGGTCATGAGACCCATGTTTGTAATACCTCGCTCTTCGGAGCCTAATGAATAAATACTCTGAGTCGTAGAGTCTTGTTGTGATGCCATGTTGTATTTGCACATATCGAGCATATTGTGTGTATGATTGAAATGCTTGGTATGTGTGGGATCCGACAACCTAGTTGTTTATCCTTGGTAGCCTCTCTTATGGGGAAATGTAGTCTTGTGCTTCCATGAGCCATAGTAGTCCGCTACAGCCCGGTTCACCGGAGTCCTGCTAGCCCAGCACTACTGCTCCGGAACACTTGACTGGCCGGCATGTGATTCACTTCGTTCCTGTGTCTGTCCCTTCGGGGAAATGTCACGCGGTGACATCCGGAGTCCTGCCTAGCCTGCTACAGCCCGGGTTCCCGGAGTCCTGTTAGCCCAGTGCTACAGCCCGGATTCGCACGCTGCTGACCGACAAACTCGATGTTGATTCATGTATGCCTGTCCCCGTAAGTTAGTGCCACTTTGGGTTCACGACTAGTCATGTCGGCCCGGGTTCTCTGTCATATGGATGCTAGCGACACTATCATATATGTGAGCCAAAAGGCGCAAACGGTCCCGGGCCATGGTAAGGCGACACCCGTGGGAATACCGTGCGTGAGGCCGCAAAGTGATATGAGGTGTTACCGGCTAGATCGATGTGACTTGGAATCGGGGTCCCGACACAAAGAGGGCGGTAAAAGTAACTTTTAATTACCCTTGATGAAGGACACGACGAACTGGGAAGTGTAGATGTGAAGTTCGTCAGTTCAGATCTTCCACGCCCTAACTCGGTAGAGGAAGACAGCTACGGCGGCGGCGGAGTAAAGAAATCCGCAGCCGGCGCGAGTACGACGGCGACGAGGTCGAGGCAGTGAAGCTCTTCCTCACCGGCGACGATGAAGTAGCGGCGACGCTAGGGTTTGAGAAGCTCGAGCGGGAGAGAGATCAAGCTGAGTAAAAGTGAAGTGAGGAAGGGGAGGGGTATTTATAGTCGGAGTGAAAAACTGTTCGCCCGAAGAAATTGGACGAACGTTCCCCTGACCCTTCTCATTCGCTTGACATGTGTCACCTACGTACTGACAGGTGGCGATCGTGTGAGATCGTGGGTGAATATATAAACATTTCACAGAATGTGAAACGGTTTGAGCGGCAAAGCCGAAAATTTAGTTAAGATAGGTTTTTAAAGTACCGTTCGCAAATACTTCAGCTGACAAGGACACAGTGAAGATTTTGAACGAGTTTCAAATAGAACGCACATGAAGAATTTTTGAATAGACTGGGTTGAGTTTAGCATAGAGGGGGAAGGGTCCGATCACATTCACTTAGCAGGAAAAGCAACTTGAAGAATTAGCAATAAGTGAATGCTGTTGAGGACATAAACTCTACATATATATATACCCAATGAAGAAAAATGACAGAAATGGTGAAGACAATGCAAATTTGAAGAAAATGAACAACTGGGGAATTTCAAAAACTGAGGAAAAAACTCAAATTGAAGATTTTCAACTTTTGGTGGTGGCGTGACCCACCGTATAAGAATGATGATTTCAGACACCGCGTACAATTGTCGTAGGGTCCTGAGAATCAAATTCTTCGTTAATTTCTTCACACTTAGAGTGTTAGCCTTCATTGATTGAAGAAAAACGTTTCTTCGCGTGTTGCACATCTAAGTCATCAATTTTGCATAAGTGTTAGGATGTGTGCCTTTTCAAAGAACATTCGAAGATTCTAGGATATTTAGCTCACACCTCAACTTGCTAAATCTCTTCTCATCCAAGGGCTTTGTGAAGATATCGGCTAGCTGTTCTTCAGTCCGTACATGCTCAATAGAGATGTCTCCCTTCCACACATGCTCACAAAGAAAATGATGACGAATTCGAATGTGCTTTGTCTTCGAGTGCTGAACTGGGTTGTGAGCAATCTTGATTACACTCTGATTGTCACAGTACAAAGGCACATTCTTCATGTTGACGTCGTAGTCCTTGAGAGTTTGCTTCATCCAAAGCAATTGAGCACAACAAGAACCAGCAGCAATGTACTCATCTTCAGCAGTAGACAGTGATACGTAGTTCTGTTTCTTCGAGGACCAACAGACCAATGATCGTCCGAGGAAATGGCATGTGCCTGATGTTGACTTGCGGTCCACATGATCACCAGCATAGTCAGAGTTTGAATATCCAATGAGATCAAAAGCCGAGCCCTTGGGGTACCATAATCCAAGTGTTGGTGTGTGAGCTAGATATCGAAGAATATGCTTCACAGCCTTATGGTGTGATTCCTTCGGTGTAGCTTGAAATCGGGCACACATGCAAACACTAAGCATAATATCTGGCCTAGATGCACATAAATACAATAAAGAGCCAATCATGGAGCGGTATACCTTTTGATCGAAGTCAATACCATTTTCATCAGCGCATAGATGGCCATTTGTGGGCACAGGAATTTTGACCCCTTTGCAATCTTGCATGCCGAATTTCCTCAGTACGTCCTTGAGGTATTTCTCCTGAGATATGAACATGCCATTGCGCTGTTGACGAATTTGAGGACCTAAGAAGAATTTCAATTCTCCCATCATAGACATTTGATATTCTTCACTCATCATATAGGCAAATTCATCACTGTAACGTTGGTCAGTACAGCCAAAGATAATATCATCAACATAAATTTGGCACACAAACAATTCACCATCATAAAATTTAGTGAAAAGAGTAGGGTCAAGTGAACCGGGTTTGAAGCCTTTCTTCATGAGGAATTCCTTCAAAGTATCATACCACGCCCGAGGGGCCTGCTTGAGGCCATAGAGGGCCTTATTGAGTCTGAAGACTTTGTCAGGATGCTTTGGATCTTCAAAACCTCAGGGTTGAGCAACATATACTTCTTCCTCAAGCTTACCATTGAGGAATGCACTTTTCACATCCATTTGATATAAAGTGATATCATGATGGTTAGCATAAGCAAGTAATATGCGAATAGCCTCAAGTCTAGCAACAGGTGCAAAAGTTTCATCGAAATCAATTCCTTCAACCTGTGTGTAGCCTTGAGCTACAAGTCGTGCCTTATTCCTCACCACAAGGCCATTTTCATCTTGCTTGTTGTGGTAGATCCACTTTGTGCCAATGATATTGTTCTTGCGAGGATCTGGACGATTGACCAGTTCCCAGACGTTGTTGAGCTCGAACTTATGTAATTCTTCTTGCATAGCTTGAATCCACTCAGGCTCCAGAAATGCTTCATCTACCTTAGTGGGCTCTGTGATAGAGACGAAAACAAAGTGCCCACTAAAGTTAGATAAATGTGAAGTTTTTGAGCGTGTGAGAGGACCTGGAATGTTGATGTCGCTGATGATTGTTGGAAATATGCCCTAGAGGCAATAATAAAATGGTTATTATTATATTTCCTTGTTCATGATAATTGTCTATTGTTCATGCTATAATTGTGTTATCCGGAAATCGTAATACATGTGTGAATACATAGACCACAACATGTCCCTAGTGAGCCAAAGGGAATCGTATACGGGATTGATTGAATCCTTGACATCGTGGTTCATCCGATGAGATCATCGTGGAACATGTGGGAGCCAACATGGGTATCCAGATCCCGCTGTTGGTTATTGGCCGGAGAGATGTCTCGGTCATGTCTGCATAGTTCCCGAACCCATAGGGTCTACACACTTAAGGTTCGGTGACGCTAGAGTTGTAATGGGAATTGTATGTGGTTACCGAAAGTTGTTCGGAGTCCCGGACGCCACGAGGAGTTCCGGAATGGTCTGGAGGTGAAGATTTATATATGGGAAGTCCAGTTTCAGTCACCGGAAAGGTTTTGGGGTTTATCGGTATTGTACCGGGACCAGCGAAGGGGTTCCGGGGGTCCACCGGGAGGGTCCACCTGCCCCGAAGGACCTAATGGGCTGTAGTTGGGTGGGAACCAGCCCCTTAGTGGGCTGGTGTGCCCCCCAAGGGCCCAAGGCGCCTAGGGTTGGAAACCCTAGGGGGGCGCTGCCCCCCCCCCCCCGGGGCGGGCGCCCCCCTAGTTGGAAACCCTAAGGGGGGCGCTGCCCCCCCGAGGGGCCTCCGCCCCCCCCTCTAGATGGATCTAGGGGGCCGGCCCCCTCCCCTTCCCCTATATATAGTGGGGGTTTTGGGGCTGCCAGACACACGAGTCTCCCTCTCTCTTGGCGCAGCCCTACCCCTCTCCCTCCTCGTCTCTCGCAGTGCTTGGCGAAGCCTTGCTGGAGTGCCATGCTCCTCCACCACCACCACGCCATCATGATGCTGCTGGACGGAGTCTTCCCCAACCTCTCCCTCTCTCCTTGCTGGATCAAGGCGCGGGAGACGTCACCGGGCTGCACGTGTGTTGAATGCGGAGGCACCGTTGTTCGGTGCTTAGATCGGAATCGGCCGCGATCTGAATCGCTTCGTGTATGACTCCACCGACCGCGTTCTTCAACGCTTCTGCATCGCGATCTTCAAAGGTATGAAGATGCACTCCCCTCTCGTTGCTAGTAAACTCCATAGATTGATCTTGGTGATGCGTAGAAATTTTTTAATTTCTGCAACGATCCCCAACAGTGGCATCATGAGCTAGGTCTATGCGTAGTTTCTATGCACTAGTAGAACACAAATTGCTGTGGGCGTCAATTTTGCCAATTTACTTGCCGTTACTAGTCTTATCTTGATTCGGCGGCATCGTGGGATGAAGCGGCCCGGACCGACCTTACACGTACGCTTACGTGAGACAGGTTCCACCGACTGACATGCACTAGTTGCATAAGGTGGCTAGCGGGTGTCTGTCTCTCCCACTTTAGTCGGATCGGAGTCGATGAAAAGGGTCCTTATGAAGGGTAAATATAAATTGCATATCACGTTGTGGTTTTGGCATAGGTAAGAAACGTTCTTGCTAGAAACCTATAGCAGCCACGTAAAAATTTGCAACAACAATTAGAGGACGTCTAACTTGTTTTTGCAGCATATGCCGTGTGATGTGATATGGCCAAAAGGATGTGATGAATGATATATGTGATGTATGAGATTGATCATGTTCTTGTAATAGGAATCATGACTTGCATGTTGATGAGTATGACAACCGGCAGGAGCCATAGGAGTTGTCTTAATTTATTTATGACATGTGTGTCAACATAAACGTCAAGTAATTACTTTACTTTATTGCTAAACCGTTAGCCATAGTAGTAGAAGTAATAGTTGACGAGACAACTTCATGAAGACACGATGATGGAGATCATGGTGTCATGCCGGTGACGATGATGATCATGGCACCCCGAAGATGGAGATCAAAAGGAGCAAAATGATATTGGCCATATCATGTCACTATTTGATTGCATGTGATGTTTATCATGTTTTTACATCTTATTTGCTTAGAACGACGGTAGCATAAATAAGATGATCCCTCATTAAAATATCAAGAATTGTGTTCCCCCTAACTGTGCACTGTTGCTAAGGTCCGTTGTTCCGAAGCACCACGTGATGATCGGGAGTGATAGGTTCTAACGTTCGCATACAACGGGTGTAAGCCAGATTTACACACGCAATACACTTAGGTTGACTTGACGAGCCTAGCATGCACAGACATGGCCTTGGAACACGGAAGACCGAAAGGTCGAACATGAGTCATATAGAAGATACGATCAACATGAAGATGTTCACCGATGATGACTAGTCCGTCTCACGTGATGATCGGACACGGCCTAGTTGACTCGGATCATGTATCACTTAGATGACTAGAGGGATGTCTATCTGAGTGGGAGTTCATTAAATAATTTGATTAGATGAACTTAATTATCATGAACATAGTCTAAAACTTTGCAATATGTCTTGTAGATCAAATGGCCCATGCTAATGTTGCCCTCAACTTCAACGCGTTCCTAGAGAAAATCAAGCTGAAAGACGATGGTAGCAACTACACGGACTGGGTCCGTAACCTGAGGATTATCCTCATAGCTGCCAAGAAAGGATATGTCCTTGAAGCACCGCTAGGTGATGCACCTGTTTTCCCAGCAACTCAAGACGTTATGAACGCCTGGCAGTCGCGTAGTGATGATTACTCCCTGGTTCAGTGCGGCATGCTTTACAGCTTAGAACCGGGGCTCCAAAAGCGTTTTGAGCAGCACAGAGCATATGAGATGTTCCAAGAGCTGAAAATGGTTTTCCAAGCTCATGCTCGGGTCGAGAGATATGAAGTCTCCGACAAGTTCTATAGTTGTAAGATGGAGGAGAATAGTTCTGTCAGCGAGCACATACTCAAAATGTCTGGGTTGCACAACCGCTTATCTCAGCTGGGAGTTAATCTCCCGGATGATGCGGTCGTTGACAGAATCCTTCAGTCGCTCCCACCTAGCTACAAGAGCTTTGTGATGAACTTCAATATGCAGGGGATGGAAAAGACCATTCCTGAGGTATATTCAATGCTGAAACCAGCGGAGGTGGAGATCAAAAAGGAACATCAAGTGTTGATGGTGAATAAAACCACTAAGTTCAAGAAAGGCAAGGGTAGGAAGAACTTCAAGAAGGACGGCAAGGGAGTTGCCGCGCCCGGTAAGCCAGTTGCCGGGAAGAAGCCAAAGCATGGACCCAAGCCAGAGACTGAGTGCTTTTATTGCAAGGGAAACAGTCACTGGAAGCGGAACTGCCCCAAGTACTTAGCGGATAAGAAGGCCGACAATACCAAAGGTATATGTGATATACATGTTATTGATGTGTACCTAACCAGCGTCGTAGTAGCTCCTGGGTATTTGATACCGGTGCGGTTGCTCATATTTGTAACTCAAAACAGGAGCTGCGGAATAAGCGGAGACTGGCGAAGGACGAGGTGACAATGCGCGTCGGGAATGGTTCCAAGGTCGATGTGATCGCCGTCGGCACGCTACCTCTACATTTACCTATGGGATTAGTTTTAAACCTCAATAATTGTTATTTAGTACCAGCTTTGA
The DNA here is from genome assembly GCF_018294505.1 of Triticum aestivum. Lineage (NCBI taxonomy): Eukaryota > Viridiplantae > Streptophyta > Magnoliopsida > Poales > Poaceae > Triticum > Triticum aestivum. The sequence continues at coordinate 389,510,545 of NC_057805.1, forward strand.
GCATGAACATTGTATCTGGATCTCATTTAATGCGAGATGGCTACTCATTTAAATATGAGAATAATGGTTGTTCTATTTATATAAGAGACATGTTTTATGGTCATGCCCCGCTGGTCAATGGTTTATTCTTATTTAATCTCGAACGTGATGTTACACATATTCATAGTGTGAATGCCAAAAGATGTAAGGTTGATAATGATAGTCCCACATACTTGTGGCACTGCCGCCTTGGTCACATTGGTGTCAAACGCATGAAGAAACTCCATGCAGATGGACTTTTGGAGTCTCTTGATTATAAATCATTTGACACGTGCGAACCATGCCTCATGGGCAAAATGACCAAGACTCTGTTCTCCGGAACAATGGAGCGAGCAACCAACTTATTGGAAATCATACATACTGATGTGTGCGGTCCAATGAGCGTTGAGGCTCGCGGTGGTTATCGCTATGTTCTCACCCTCACGGATGACTTAAGTAGATATGGGTATGTCTACTTAATGAAACACAAGTCCGAGACCTTTGAAAAGTTCAAGGAATTTCAGAGTGAGGTTGAGAATCAACATGACAGGAAAATCAAGTTCTTACGATCAGATCGTGGGGGAGAATATTTGAGTCACGAATTTGGCACGCACTTAAGGAAATGTGGAATTGTTTCACAACTCACGCCGCCTGGAACACCTCAACATAATGGTGTGTCCGAACGTCGAAATCGCACTCTATTGGATATGGTGCGATCCATGATGTCTCTTACCGAACTACCGCTATCATTTTGGGGTTATGCTTTAGAGACTGCCGCATTCACTTTAAATAGGGCTCTGTCGAAATCCGTTGAGACGACACCGTATGAATTATGGTTTGGGAAGAAACCTAAGATGTCGTTTCTGAAAGTTTGGGGATGCGATGCTTATGTCAAGAAACTTCAACCTGAAAATCTCGAACCCAAGTCAGAAAAATGCGTCTTCATAGGATACCCTAAGGAAACTATTGGGTATACCTTCTACCTCAGATCCGAAGGCAAGATCTTTATTGCCAAGAGGCAATAATAAAATGGTTATTATTATATTTCCTTGTTCATGATAATTGTCTATTGTTCATGCTATAATTGTGTTATCCGGAAATCGTAATACATGTGTGAATACATAGACCACAACATGTCCCTAGTGAGCCACTAGTTGACTAGCTCGTTGATCAATAGATGGTTACGGTTTCCTAACCATGGACATAGGATGTCATTGATAACGGGATCACATCATTAGGATAATGATGTGATGGACAAGACCCAATCCTAAGCATAGCACAAGATCGTGTAGTTCGTCTACTAAAGCTTTTCTAATGTCAAGTATCTTTTCCTTAGACCATGAGATTGTGCAACTCCCGGATACCGTAAGGGTACTTTGGGTGTGCCAAACGTCACAACGTAACTGGGTGGCTATAAAGGTACACTACGGGTATCACCGAAAGTATCTGTTGGGTTGGCACGAATCGAGACTGGGATTTGTCACTCCGTATGATGGAGAGGTATCTCTGGGTCCACTCGGTAAGACATCATCATAATGAGCTCAATGTGACTAAGGGGTTGGTCACGGGATGATGTGTTATGGAACGAGTAAAGAGACTTGCCGTAACGAGATTGAACAAGGTATCGGTATACCGACGATCGAATCTCGGGCAAGTGCTATACCGGTAGACAAAGGGAATCGTATACGGGATTGATTGAATCCTTGACATCGTGGTTCATCCGATGAGATCATCGTGGAACATGTGGGAGCCAACATGGGTATCCAGATCCCGTTGTTGGTTATTGGCCGGAGAGATGTCTCGGTCATGTCTGCATAGTTCCCGAACCCGTAGGGTCTACACAGTTAAGGTTCGGTGACGCTAGAGTTGTAATGGGAATTGTACGTGGTTACCGAAAGTTGTTCGGAGTCCCGGATGAGATCCCGTACATCACGAGGAGTTCCGGAATGGTCCGGAGGTGAAGATTTATATATGGGAAGTCCAGTTTCAGTCACCGGAAAGGTTTCGGGGTTTATCGGTATTGTACCGGGACCAGCGAAGGGGTTCCGGGGGTCCACCGGGAGGGTCCACCTGCCCCGAAGGACCTAATGGGCTGTAGTTGGGTGGGAACCAGCCCCTTAGTGGGCTGGTGCGCCCCCCAAGGGCCCAAGGCGCCTAGGGTTTCCAACTAGGGGGCCGCTGCCCCTCCCCCCCGGACGGGCGCCCCCTAGTTGGAAACCCTAAGGAGGCCGCCGCCCCCCCCCCCCCCCCCGAGGGGCCGCCCCCCCCCCCTCTAGATGGATCTAGGGGGGCGGCCCCCCTCCCCTTCCCCTATATATAGTGGGGGTTTTGGGGCTGCCAGAGACACGAGTCTCCCTCTCTCTTGGCGCAGCCCTACCCCTCTCCCTCCTCGTCTCTCATAGTGCTTGGCGAAGCCCTGCTGGAGTGCCACGCTCCTCCACCACCACCACGCCGTTGTGCTGCTGCTGGACGGAGTCTTCCCCAACCTCTCCCTCTCTCCTTGCTGGATCAAGGCGCGGGAGACATCACCGGGCTGCACGTGTGTTGAACGCGGAGGCACCGTTGTTCGGTGCTTAGATCGGAATCGGCCGCGATCTGAATCACTTCGTGTACGAATCCACCGACCGCGTTCTTGCAACGCTTCCGCATCGCGATCTTCAAAGGTATGAAGATGCACTCCCCTCTCGTTGCTAGCAAACTCCATAGATTGATCTTGGTGATGCGTAGAAATTTTTTAATTTCTGCAACGATCCCCAATAATGATTTTCTCAATCTGCACTTCGTTGGCAACGCGAGGATGAGCGGGTTGTCGTTGAGGAATTTGATCAGTATTTTCTTCAGCATCATTTTCCTCAGGTGCATCAGCATGATGTTCTTCACGTTCTGGAATGATTTCTTCAACAGATTCTTCGGTAGGAATGGCATCCTTAGTAGCCTTGAACTTGATAGTTTCCTCAGGTGACTGTCCATCTAATACAGAAGGTAGGTGCTCTCTTTGTGAGCCATTAGTTTCATCGAACCGCACATCTACAGTTTCAACAACTTTGTGAAGAACGTTGTTGAAGACTCTGTAGGTGTGCGAGTCCTTTCCGTAACCAAGCATAAAAAGTTCATGTACTTTCGGTGCAAATTTTGAGTTGTGATGAGGATCTCTAATCCAACATTTAGCACCGAAGACTTTGAAATAACTCACATTGGGTTTCTTGCCAGTGAGGAGTTCATAAGCAGTCTTCATGAAGAATTTGTGAAGATATACCCTGTTGATGATGTGGCACGCAGTATCAATTGCCTCAATCCAGAAACGACGAGGCGTCTTGTATTCATCAAGCATAGTGCGAGCCATCTCAACAAGAGTCCTGTTCTTGCGCTCCACGACGCCATTCTGCTGAGGAGCATAAGGAGCAGATAACTCATGAGTAATACCAAGTTCATCAAGATAGTCATCAAGACCAGAATTCTTGAACTCAGTTCCATTGTCACTTCTGATGTGCTTGATCTTCACACCAAAGTTGGTTGAAGCCCTCGAGGAAAATCGTTTGAAGACTTCCTGCACCTCATGTTTGTAAGTGACAATATGCACCCATGTGTAGCGAGAGTAATCATCAACAATAACAAAGCCATATTGAGATGCATCATTTGTAACTGCAGAATAATGATTAGGACGAAAGAGATCCATGTGAAGCAATTCAAATGGTCGAGTGGTAGTCATGATAGTCTTCGCTGGATGTTTGGCCTTGGTCATTTTCCCAGCTTCGCAGGCTCCGCATAAGTGATCCTTGAGGAATTTGACATTCTCAATGCCAATGACATGCTTCTGATTCGCGAGCGTGTGCAGATTCCTCATGCCTGCGTGACCAAGTCGTCGATGCCATAGCCAGCCTTCTGAAGCTTTTGCAAGTAGACATACAGCTGGTTGAGGTCCTGTAGAGAAATCAACAATATACAGGTCTCCTCTCCTAAAGCCTTCGAAGGCTTTGGAATTGTCAGCTTCCATGATCACAACACAATGATACTTGCCAAAGACAACAACCATATCAAGATCACAAAGCATTGAGACAGACATGAGGTTGTATCCTAAGGACTCGACGAGCATGACTTTGTCCATGTGCCGATCCTTTGAGATCGCAACCTTACCTAGACCCAATACCTGACTTTTGCCTTTGTCAGCGAAGATGATATGCTTCAGATGCGATGGTGATAAGGGAACATCCATCAATAGATTCTTGTCACCAGTCATGTGATTTGTACATCCACTATCGAGGACCCACTCATTGGCTTTGGGTTGATCATCCTGCAGATGAATTAGTGCAGCTTACGAACTCATATACTTCATCAGTGAAGAATATGACATCAATCAGATCAATTTTATCGAGCAATAGAACAGATAAAGCAGTATGAGGGCGTGAGAAATGAAAGTTCATTTCTTCATGATTAGCCTACGTCCTTTCAGGCATTTTCAGGTCTCCAGCAAATTCTTCAGACGTTTAAGCACGTCTGGAGACCTGACCCTGCAGAAGAAATTAGTTCCTTTTCTTCACCACCTACATCTAAAGGGGTGGCAAAGAGTTCATCACTCTGCGAGCTCCATATGAGAAAGGTGGCATAGAAGCCAGTCCACTTCGTTTCACATAAGAGGAGTTAGGATAAGCATATGAATAAGCAGAGAAATTCTTCGAGGACTTATGAACATAATGGTTTGAAGAATAATGCACATATTCATAGCCCTTAGCTCTTCCCTGCGAAACAGAGGTATTAGCACGATGATGATCATATGAGGACTTTGATCCTTTTGAAGAATTTGATCCACGTGAGGAATTTGATCCACGTGAGGAATTTGGTCCGTATGAGGACTTGGATCCATATGAAGAATTTAGTCCATATGAAGAATTTGATCTAGGGTTCCTATTCTTCACGGGTGGTGTCATGATGACATTCACCTGAAGATTTTCAAGGCACCTTTTGGGAACCCAGATTTTCTTCATAGGGGAACCATTCCTGCAGTTAGTGCCAACATATCTAGCAAATACTTCACCATTCTGATTTTTGAACAGTTTATAGTTGGAGTCAAATGACTCATCAGAAGAATGAGGAGATTCACATGTAAAGCCAGATAAAGTAGATGGATCTACTGGAGGTCCCTTTGCAGCAACCCATGAGGTTTTGGGGTACTGCTCAGGCTTCCAATATGTTCCATCAGCATTGATTTTCCTCTCAAAGGCAATACCCTCTTTCCTAGGGTTCCTGTTGAGGATCTGCTTTTTAAGCACATCACAAAGAGTCCGATGCCCTTTGAGGCTTTTGTACATGCCTGTCATGTACAATTCCTTCCGCCCTGCATCATCAGTGATACTAGCAATGTCCTCAGGTGAGGAATTAGTGATAGCAGAGACAGGTGAAGAATTTGTAGCATTAGAAGCATTTGAACATTCAGTGAAGAATTAGCAGATTCACGTTCAATGCACTTCAAACATGGAGGAACAAATTCTTCCTGAGCAGCGCTGATTTGTTGAGCAAGTAATGAACCGCGCTCCTTCTGAAGATCTTCATAACTCACCCTTAGCTTTTCAAGATCTTGCTTTCTTTAAAGAAATTCATAAGAGAGCTTCTCATGATCAGATAAGACAGTGTTATGATGACCTTGAAGGTTGTCAAACCTAGACTGAAGTCTCTGAAGATTATCAGTCAAGGTTTTAGTGCGGTCCATTTCTTCACCCAACATATCATCACTTTTGTCTAGCATGTTTTGAACCTTTTCAAAAGCCTTTTGTTATTTCACAGCAATCTTAGCAAGTTTAGAGTAGCTGGGCTTGAGGTTTTCATCAGATTCATCCTCACTTGATTCAGAGGAGGTATATTTGAGTACCTTGGCACCCTTTGCCATGAAGCAGTAGGTGGGAGCGCAGTCATCATTGCCTTCATCAACCTTGTTGGTGAAGCCATTTTCTTCAGAGTTAAAGATAGACTTGCTGACGAATGCAGTAGCGAGAGCTAGACTCGCCACACCAGACTCGGACTCCTCAGATGCCTCATCTTCCTCAGATTCAGCCTCAGAGTCCATTTCCTTGCCAATGAATGCCCGAGCCTTCTTGGAGCTGCTCTTCTTGTTTGATGAAGACTTCCAGGATTTTGATGATGAAGACTTTGAAGATTTCTTCTTCTTCTTTGAGTCATCAGAACTGTAATCCTTGTATTTCTTCTTCTTTGATTCCTTTTCCCACTTAGGACAATCTTGAATGTAGTGACCAGGTTTCTTGCATTTGTGGCATAGCCTCTTCTTGTAGTCACTGGATGAGGAATCATTGCTCCTTGAGGATTTTCCAAAGCGACCACGTCTTGAGAACTTCTGGAATTTCTTCACGAGCAATGCTAGCTCCTGGCTCAGTTCTTCAGGATCACCAAGGCTACTACCAGAATCTTCACCTTCAGATTCAGAGACAGCCTTGGCCTTCAGGGCACGCGATCTGCCATAGCTTGAACCATAGAGATCTCTCTTCTCATCAAGCTGGAACTCATGAGTGTTTAGCCTCTCAAGGATATCAGCGGGATCAAGTGACTTGTAATCTCCATGTTCTTGTATCATCAGTGCCAGAGTATCAAATGAGGAATCAAGCGATCTCAGCAATTTCTTCACCACCTCATGGTCGGTGATGTCAGTGGCACCAAGTGCTTGAAGCTCATTTGAGATGTCAGTGAGGCGATTGAAGGTTTGTTGAACATTTTCATTGTCGAGTCTTTTGAAGCGGTTGAAGAGATTGCGAAGAGCATCAACTCGAGAGTCATCCTGTGTTGAGACTCCTTCATTGACTTTGGACAGCCTATCCCAGATAAGCTTAGCAGTTTCCAAAGCACTCACTCTTCCATACTGCCCTTTGCTCAGATGGCCACATATGATGTTCTTCGCTTGAGAATCGAGTTGCTTGAATCTCTTCACATCAGCAGCATTCAGAGAAGGTGTGACTGAGGGAACACCATTTTCCACAACATACCAAAGATCATTATCAATTGCCTCAAGATGCATTCGCATCTTATTCTTCCAGTAGGGGTAATCCGTCCCATCGAAGGTAGGACACCCAGTAGAGACCTTGATCATACCTGCGGTTGACATAACTAGAACTCCAGGCGGTTAAACCAAAATCACACAGAACAAGGGAGTACCTTGCTCTGATACCAATTGAAAGTGCGTTATGTCGACTAGAGGGGGGTGAATAGGCGATTTTTATGAATTCTTCATTGAGGAATTTCAGGGAGAGGAAATTCCTAAGTGAAGAACTACTTGCAGTGGAATAAGTACTTAGATGTAAACATAACAGATCATAAGCATGGTCATCATGATGAAATGAAGACAAGCATAGAGTACAGAAAGCGTAAACACGGGATAAAACAGGATGAAGACAAACATACTGAAGAAATTGAACTGAGGAAATTGAGAAAGTCTTCAGTCAAAGTCTTCAAATAGATATGAACAAGCACACAACAACTGAAATGAGGAAATGAAAGAGTTGAGGAAATAGAACCAGTAGGCTTGGTGAAGACAATGATTTGGTAGACCAGTTACAACTGTTGTAACAGTTGTACGTCTGGTTGGAGCGGCTAGGTATTTAAACCTGAGGACACACAGTCCTCACTGTATTCTCCTTGAGCTAAGGTCACACAGACCTCGCCCAATCACTCGTGGTAAGTCTTCAGGTGACGTCCAAACCTTCACAAACTCGGTCACTCGGCGATCCACAATTTCCTCTTGGATGCTTTAGACCATGACGCCTAACCGTCTGGAAGATGCAGTCTTCAAAGGTAACAAGCGTCGGATCCATGCAGGATCAATCTCTTCAGTGATGCTCAATCACTTTGGGTTTGTAGGTGTTTGGGTTTGGGTTTCCTCACTTGATGATTTTCGCTCAAGTCCTCGGAGGATGGGATGCTCTCAAATGACAAGTGTCAGTTTCTCTCGGAGCGGCCAACCAGCTAGTGGTTGTAGGGGGCGGCTATTTATAGCCTAGGGAGCAACCCGACATGATAAGACATAAATGCCCTTCAATGATATGACCGTTAGGTGGGTAGATATTTTGGGACAGCTGGCGCATAGCACAACAACGGTCGGAATTTTGAGTATCAAATTCCTCATGGCTATCATGTTCCTCACTGTGTAGGCAATCCGCACTGGCAAATTCCTAACTCCTCAGTCAGAACAAATTCCTCAGCGACCAGAAGAACTTCGTCTCTGTTACTGAAGAAATTGACTGAACTGTATGAGATTTCCAATGGCTTCACTCGAAGGGATTGGTAGGCGTAGGATTTTGAGTTGAGCATCACATGGAAATTTTTCCTTAGTATTTCCTCAACCCCCTTTAACAGTACGGTGTTTCCTATGACTCAAGAAAGGGAAAATGAAACTACGAAAACAAAAGTCTTCACGCTTCATGTTCCTCGAATGAATACCAAGTTTTCAAGGTCACACCAATTTTTCTTCACTTTCAAAGTCTTCAGGAAGTCTTCAGAAAACCAAAATCTTCAGTCGAAGAACTTCATTTTTAGGGGTTGACTTTCTCTGTAAATATCAAACTCCTTATAGACTTATAGACCTATGTACACTCAAAAACACATTAGTCCCTTAACCTATAAGTCTTCAATACACCAAAATCACTAAGGGACACTAGATGCACTTACAGTTGTTAGTAATCAGCCTCCCGGGAACAAAAGTTGATTGTTCATGTGAGATTACTAGATCACTGAAGGCGCGCGTTGTTGCGCCCGTCCCTTTTTACAATGGAAAGGTAGGTATTTATAAATGTCTGAAAGCATGATTACTACCCAGATCCAAGCCACACAATAACTCTGTGGTGGTCGAAATCACGATATGGCACCTATAATTTCATTGAGTCCATACATATATGAAAATGGCACTGATCGTTACTTCTTCTTTCTGAACAGACCAGTACAAAGATAACATTTTAAGGTAAGAGAGCTCTGTCATTTTTTCTCGTCTGGAAAGGCAAGCCCTTCTGTTGTACTTCCAGGAACGCTTTGGCCTTACCAAAAAAAGTAACCACTTTAGCGTGCTCGTACCAGCAGAGAATTAATGCATCAAACCTGCAATAACTGGACAACAGATGATACAAAGTTATACCGAAGAGACTACACTTGCTCAAACCAATATGCAAGTAAAACTATTATCGAATGAAGAATATTACCCAATAATGGCAGATGCAAGATCCAAAAATAAAATAAAATCCATGGACTATCTCCCAAGGCGAAACATAGTTTCTCTCAAACTGATATGTGAAAGTGCCTCGGGCCCTCATAGTGCCCATGAACAATGATCAAATTGGTAATATAATTGCTATATGGATTATAATCGCTACTGTAGTGGAACTAATTTAGCAACACAAGTAGCACAAAAAACTAAAATCAAAGGTAAACCTTCTTCTTTTTACTCTCTTTAGCACAAAATTAAATAACACACTGAAAACTGGTCAATGTTGAACAGTGTTAGATGATAAAAATAACTTGTACCCACCTAGATTTGTGTATATATATTTGCTCAAATTCAAACTAATGGTCACCAAAGGAAGAAATCTCCCTTCCAGATAGAAGTAATTTACAAACTCAAAAAAAGATAGAAATCATTTAAATGACGGACTAATTTTCTTGCGGAAGTAACCTGCAGGCTAAAAATGTTTTCTTAGAACTGAAGCATACTACAAATTGACTGTCTATTTTGGACGAGCAATTAGAAACTACTTATTGTTTTGTATATAGCAGATTGAACAACAATTCTTTTTTTCCCTCTAAATTTGGAGGAACACAGTCCTCAGTATGGTGACTATATAATCTGGATTATCGAGTTGGAGTTTGTCAACTTATGTTATTTGCATATGTGCTATAGTGTTGGTAATGGAGGAGGCCAGGAGTGTAGGTTCTAGCAATGTCAGAAGTGGGATAGGTAGAACGACAAAAAGTCAAACTAAATTTAATGGAGCAATGATAATAAACAAAACCAAGACCTTAGCTGGTAATAACAAAGTACACCATCTGCGTGCTTATAATCGAATTCAACCTTAATTTTAGTGTATATAACAGCAACATGGATGCAACTATGTGTTTGAAATTTACAGTCTTTAGGCCCATCTAATCACGTGAAGTGCAAATTCATACTACAAATTAGCATGGGGAGATCCATCTAAACTTTCAGTGACTAAAATAGTGCAACGTTTGCTAATTTTGGGCTATCACAGGATAAAGCCATGCACTTGTTGGTGCGACAAAGCGACATGCTAGAAGAAACATTGATCACAAATGTAAAAGCAGATAAATAAATCAGCAATTTACTGTAAAAAAAACTACTTAGAATCATGAGAAATTTGTGTTCTTTGGTTCACACAAAAATGAGTTTAAAGGAAGAGCATTGAGCAATATCCCCTATGAATAGGAAGAGCTGCCACAACCTTGTTATGTTTATGAAATTTTTTCTGGATAGTTGGTGATGCAAGGTAGTAATGAAAATAAATTGGTATACTGAAAGCATGATCCTCTAGTCTGAACAGTATCTCTACGAAAGAAAAGACGAAACAGACCTAAGTCGCAAGAATAGAAGCAAGTTACAGCAAGAGTATCTCATTTCTATGTACATTGTATTTGTCAGGCAAGATAAACGCACATGCTATCATGTCAGTTACAATGTTGGTCTAAATCAGATTCACTCCGTGCATCAATGGAGCAAATTATATCTCAGAGTAGGCATGTGAGAGGTTTTATCCAATAATATTGTGGATGAAAGCAAACAAGAAGGCATGGCAGAATAATCGATCATGATAAAAGAGAGAGCAGTACCTAGAGGTCTTCGACGTTTGACACAAAGGTCGGCGGAGTCCTTTTGGTTGCACAATGACACATCAAGTTGTTCGACTATGAAGTTATCAATGCGAAATTGCTCAGATGGATCCCGTGACATAACATATCTTTTATGTCAGCACAATATCAAGAAAAAATAAGTATATGTTAGTTGAGAGCTTAAGATACATACCTTCCCAATCAGTACTGGCCAATAAGATTAATGTGACCCTGTCCACAGAGAAAGATGACACCTTTCTTCAGTAAATTGTGATATCCACCTAATAAAAACACAGATATGCGCTAGTTATAATACAAAAAAACAGCATACCAGAAGTTCTAAGAAACCAGTGACAGCTATGAGGACTTGTCATTATCAAAATTTCATCTATATTAAATTAAAATGTACAAACAGCGACATATTATAACTATGGGCACACCTTCACTCTGAATAGAAAGATGGTTAGTGAACTTACCTTGAGAACACCTTTGACAACGCAATCAGATCCTCCATCTCTTAATTCAAATGTCTCGTATATTCGTAAATCCAATGATCCAAATATTAAAACTGAACAGTTCCGATGGATCTTAGATACAATACATCATTTCTTCTCACTTTATTCTGGGAGAAATTTGGAACTGTCATTTTACTGATTTTATTATTCCGCCTGTACATATATAATTCTTCCTAGATGCACAATCCCTGCAGACTGTCATACTTATCGGTACAAAAACTTGCATCAGTAAATCAAGAGATTTAGCAAGAAAGAGAAAGGAGCATTCGAATGGAGAGGGAGAGCAATATCATTAGACAACGATAGGGGAGATAGAAGAGGGGTAGAAACGGATTACCTGCAAAACTGCAAGGTTGTTACAGACGTAGGGTGGTGAATAAGGCAAGGCGAACATGGTGAGGGTGCCGGAGGTGTCACGTCGCGTCGCATCGGCTGAGCTGTGCGCCGATCTGGACACGCCGCCATCCCACGCGAGCACGCGCGACGCAAAAGGTGATGGGGCAGCGTCGGGACCAATAAGGAAGATGGAACGCCGCCGTAGCATCAATCTGCGTCGTTGCGGAGGAGGAAGGCTAGCCCGCTGGGTTTGAATGGGGCGAAGAAGATGGGTTCTGGGAGGGTTTGGGCATCCGCATCGCCCAGTGTCAGTCACCGCCGCCGTTAGCGCGATCAGAGAAGGGTTGAAGCCGCCAACGGGAGAGGAGAGGTCAGGATGGGAGCGAACGATTTAGCATGGAGGGTAGTTGGATTGGGTCGCCTCACGGGGTCCATGCGCACTGACAGCCCAATGGGCTTACCTGGCCTCTTTCTAGCCCAGTAAACCATAGTGCTCCGATTTTGTTTTTGGAGCAGCAGCCCGGAAACTGTAGCACTAAGGCACATCCAACGACCAAAAACGCCCACATCATGAGATCTAACGGCTAAAACAGCTAGGGGCGTGAGAGAGTAGGGAAAGTGCTCAGTTATAATGTTTTTAAATATCCGTAAGAATTAGCTTGAGCCTGTTCACAACCACCTTGGAAGCAATTTTGTAAATGACATTGCATAAACTTATGCGGCGAAATTGAGAAAGTTGGGTTGGATTTAGAACCTTTGGGATGAACACAAGAACCGTGTCATTCACATAGTTGTCACTCTCCTCACCTCTAACAATTCCCAGCACTGCACGGGTGACCTCGTCTCCACAAATGTCCCAATGACGCTGATAAAAATGAGCTGGAAAGCCATCCGGTCCCGGTAACTTTGTGGGGAACATCTGAAAGAGAGCTGTTTTTACTTCCTCGTTAATATAGGGTGATGTCAGAAGATCATTCATGTGCTGAGTAACCTTCACTGGCACAGTAGATAGGACTTGGTCCATGCCAACTACACCCTCAAAAGTATATAGGCTTTTGTAAAAATCCGCAATCATGGTCCTCAGCTCCTCCGGGTCCTCTATGATGACGCCTAAGGAATTTGCAAGTGCCTTGATCATGTTTCTCTTGCGTCTTTGGCTAGCCCGAAGGTGGAAGAAACGCGTGTTCTTGTCTCCTGCTGAAAGCCATTCAAGTCGTGACCGCTGGCGCCACATTAGCTCTTCTCTGTGGTAAAGCTCGATGAGCCTTTCATTAATTTTGAGCTCAACATGCGATGGTCCAGTCCTAGCCAAATCACCACATAGGCGCTCAAGTTCAGTTTTTAGTGTTTTTATTTCCTTCCGAACCGAACCAAAGGTGTTTTTATTCCATCTGCACAAGTCTGCCGCAACTGATCTAAGCTTCACTCGGAGTTCCTCCATCCGCACAGCCTGGCTGGCGCCCATCCAACTAACCCGCAAGGTGTCTTCCCAGTTCTCATGTGCCTCCCACATGACCTCGTACCTGAAGGTTTTGACCATGTTGACTGCTTGGGTGTCATGCATGCTTGGCAAAATCGGACAGTGATCAAATGTTGCAGCCGTCAAGTGTTTTAAGCTGGCCGAGGGAAACCTCTCGCTCCATTCGGCTGTCGCCAGAGCCCGGTCAAGCCGTACACGTGTATAGCTACCACCCGAAACCTTCTTCTCGTAAGTCCAAAACTGCCCCTGGTAGCCAATGTCCATCAACCTGCAGACGTCCAATGTGTCGCGGAAGCCTTGTATCTGAGCATTACTCCTTTCTCCAATACCCTCTTATTCGTCTGGCCGTAGAACTTCATTGAAGTCGCCGATGCAAAGCCAAGGGACGTCGCTCAGAGTGCTTATCCCTTTCATAATGTCCCATGTCTGGTGCCTTAGATGGGTTTGAGCCTCCCCATATACTAAGGTCATCCTCCACTCGTTCACACCCGGCTCCTGTATCGTACAACCAATATGATACACAGAATAGCCTAATATATCAATCTTTAGGGTCTTTTACATCTGTGTCCCTAACTCGAATCCACTACTCACATTTGCCCCTAATTCGAAAGCCTGCTAAAAAATGCCCCTCCGCCGTTAGGCGCACTTACAGAAATATCCTTTCGCTCCGTTTCTGTCTGGTCAAAGGGGTTTGACCGTTTACGGGGTGTTTACTGGACATTTTGCCCCTGGCTTCACATGTCACTTACATGTGGACCCGAAGAAAACATAGAAATAAAAAAGAAAAGGAAAAAAATCGCCCACCCCTCTCTCCTACCTCACAACCTTTCTCTCTCACCTCCGGCAAGCTCCGACTACCCTAGACCGGGCGCTGCCGCTGCTAGCTCCCCACGCGCCGCAGCCCTGTCTCCATCCCATCCTCCCTCTCCCTCCCCCTCTCCCTCCCTTTCCCTTCCTCCCTCCTTGTGCAGATCTCCGCCGCCGTTGCCTTCTTCTCTGCAGGGCCGATGGCCTCCTCGGGCTCAACCTCCACGTCCAGGAGCTTTGCCAAGATCTCTGTTCCCTCCGCGCAGATCGAATTGATGCGGCGCGCCTTCATTAGTCCGCGCCATTGCTGTCTTCCTTGCCTCCGGCCAGCCGCCATCTTGCCCTGATCTGTCGCTCCGGCGAGTGCCGACTACCCTTCCAATTTTCCTCGGCAACCGGAGTTGGCCTCGAATCTCCTGCCACCTCTCCTCCGAGCTGCGCGCCGTTGAACCATCCTGACCGCGAGGCCATGTTCCGCCGGTCACCGTCATTGTGCTGGACGTCACTCCGGTCTTTCCCGTCGTACCTGCTAGATGCGTGCAACGCTCGGAGGCCTCGCTTGACCGCAGGTTGCCCCTCTGCCTCGCTCCCGTGCGCCGCCGTGTTCGCCACCGTGCGTCCTCGCTCGGACCAGCGCCGGCGCCGCCCAATTTCTTATGACCAAACCGCTGCCAGTGGCCCCACCACCACGTGGGGCTGTTAGATTAGGGTTAATCTTTTTTTGCGAGTTAGATTAGGGTTAATCCATGATGTGGGTATTAATTAGTTAATTAATCTGTTAATGGCATATTAAATCAATCTAAAATAATCAATCCAAAATAACTAACCTATGACAAGTGGACCCATTTCCTTGTTGACCCAGTCAACTGCTGCCATTTGACCTTGATAGTGGGTCCTACATGTCGGTGACAAAAGGAGGCAGGGGCAAAATGTCCAGAAAACATCAAGTAAACGGTCAAACCCCTTTGACCTAACAGAAACGGAACAGAAGGGCAATTCTGTAAGGGGAACTAACGGCGGAGGGGCATTTTTGAGCAGGCTTTGGAATTAGGGGCAAATCTGAGTAGGTGGTTCGAGTTAGGGACAGAAATGCAAATGGCCCAAATCTTTATTGGGTTGTTCCAGAAAATTCCTAAACCTCCACTTCTACCTTGACTACTAACAGCGTAGCCATTATCAAAACCAAGAGTTCCTGATAACATCTCTACCCTTGCTCTATCAATTTGAGTCTCTACAATACAAAGCACGGTAGGGACAAAATTCTTTACGATGTCGCGAAGCTCGCGAACTGTCGCAGCGTTGCCCGCGCCACGACAGTTCCAACTTAGCACACTCATTGGGCCAGGCGGCGCCCCTCGAAGGAGCCCACCAAAGTGTTCTTGGACGAAGAAGTGCTATCCTTGCCATCAATAGTAGTTTTGTTTCTCTTTGAATCCCTTTCAGGTGGAGGGCTAACTGGAGAAGAAACGTGGGGTATGATCGCTAGCTCCATCTCCAAAGTGGCTGCACTGTTCTGCTGCATCACCCTGATGTATGTCCAGTTTATTAACGTCATATGGGTTTGTCCTTTTCCAGCTTAGATCAAGCATATCCACATTAGACTTGGCTGCATGATGTTCTTCCTCATATATTTCTGCTGGTTCACCGCCTGGCTCTCTCCTTGAACGTCCACTAGAGCGACCACCACGACGGTCTCCCCGGCGTCCACGACCCTCTCCTGGGCCTCGCCCATTACGCATAAACCATGTTGCTCGGAGCTCCTTGAACACCAAGGCCGAGGGCGGGTGAACTCCGTTTCCATGTTCCTTAAATTGATGGCCGAGCATACCACACACAGCACACCAGTCCGGAAGCTTCTCATACTTGACCTTGTAAATCTGGCGCTTGCCGTCTCTTATCATTAACACCGCGTTCTTGAGTGGCTTGAGGACATTGATGCGGACCCACACACGGTAAAAATTTCCTGTAAAGTCATGGGATTGGGTTTCTGCAAACAACACTTCTCCAACTTTAGTAGCTAGCGGTCCAACAAGATGAGCATATAAATCCGGCACATCGTGGATTTGGATCCATATGTCAATAGTCTCGAGCTTGATTGTTGAGGGTTTGGTTATCCCATCATATGGTGCCAAGATCACTGCATCTCCTCAGAAGTTCCATGGACCATCTTGCATGACCCTCTCCCAATCCCCCAAGCAAGAGAATTGGACAGTGTAGAGATTATCCCCTAAGGGTTTGAATTTTGCTTCTTGCGCTATGTCCCAAGCGGAGCGCATATTCCTGTAAAACCACGTTTGGCTGTAGGTCTTGTTGGTGTTAACCCTAGCCAGCGCGATCCATCTAGGCGCCTCCGGCGACGCCTCCTTCTCGTCAAAGATGGCGTCATCGAGGTCCTCCTCACGAAGGCCAAGTTCTGCCATCATCTTTTCCACATTGCTAAGCCCAGAGGAACCCGAAGCTCCATCAGATGCCATCTAGATCACTAACCCGATGTAAGAAACTAGATCGAGTGTTGAGGGTAACCCTAACTCCGTCGCACCCCAGGGCCTGGCTAAGGGCGGGCAGCGATACAGAGATCGCCCCTTGGTCGCTCTGAACCGGGCAACAGGGTGGGTAATCGGCGGCAGGGGAGCAAAGTCTCGACGGTGGCGAAATCGCCCCGGGAGAAGAAAGAAACACTATCGAAAGGGGAGTTTTTTTGTTGAGAGGAAATTACTTTTCGTCGTAGGCCTACATAAAACCAGCCCAAAGAACAAGCATCCCAGGCCCAGCCCGTTAGTCCACAGGGGAAAAGCAAAAAGACAAAAAAGACCCAAAAGAAAAGATGAACAAAACAGAAGAAGGAGAGAGTCCCCATCTCCATCTCTCTCCTTATCTCTTCCCTTCTCATAAACCCCCTCCGCCGAGTCCTCCCCGTCTCCGAGCACCTCCGCCGAGTCTAGGGTTTAACCGCCCGACTCGTCGGCCTCCGTATCGCCCGGTAAGCATCCCCCCCACCTACCAGCTCAGTCCGGCCGCGCACTCTCGCTGCCATGCCGCCGCCGCCGCCGCGCGGCTTGACCAATTTGGGTTAATGTTTCTGATTTGTGTCCGTGCGTCCGTGTGTCAGGGGAAAGGAGGAGCGGGCGGTGATGGCGGCGCCGATACCGCGTGAGTGGGTTGGTCTGCAGCAGTTCCCGGCGGCCACCCAGACCAAGCTGCACGAGCTCCTCGGCAAGCTCAAGGAGGAGGTATTGCACGCCTATTTAACGCCCCTCACCTGGACCTGGACCAGCTGATTAAATTATCCATGGCTAGGTTCTAATTGTGTCTGTGATTGTGAGTTGTGACGAACTGATGGCAATTTTATGTTTTGCTTATGTTGTGATGTTAAGAATGTGAGCACATTGACGATTCTGGTGATGGGGAAGGGCGGTGTGGGGAAGTCGTCCACTGTCAACTCCATTGTCGGGGAGAGGGTCGCCAACGTCAGCGCGTTCCAGGTCTCACTTCTTCCTGGCGCTGTCTCAGTTTGTGCCTCTTTTTGAGTTACTTATGCGGGAGTGCGTCGTTGTATGTTGTTTCTATGCAGTCTGAGGGTCTGAGGCCAATGATGTGCTCCCGCACCCGGGCAGGATTCACCTTGAACATTATCGACACTCCTGGGCTCATTGAAGGTGGGTATATCAATGAGCAGGCTGTGGAGATCATAAAGAGGTATGCACATGTTGGGTGGTAACCATGCTTGTTTGCAAGTGAGCAATTGATTGTGGATACTGTAACTTGTAATATAGGGCTTTGGATGAGGGTTGTCATTTTTGACTTAGGGACATGAGTAGATTATTTCATCGTGTTGCTCTGAATTTGATGTTTTATTTGTTTTGTCAACTGGCAAGATCATTTTGCTCACACATTTCGAAAATTCCTTCAGTATGAATTACTGCATTGCTTAAATGCTGATCCTGGGATGGTATCTAGACCTTACGAGTCTTTTTTCCCATGGTGTCAATATAGGCCTAGATTCTAGGTCAATCAGTTTGTTGTGCATAGCAATCACATTGATCTGAAGTAGCATATTGCTAATATGTACTTAAAAGATGGTGAATGCTTGGGTTCTACATCTACGTATCAATTTCTTCCATTGGTCTGCATGGGTAGAGATGTAGAGTTTAAGTACATAAATAAAAATAAAAGAAGAGACATCTGCATTTCTGTTTATACATAAATCTTGTGTTCCTGAACAGAGCTGTCCTATCTTTTCTGTTGCTGTCGTTAAATCATTACTGGTTTACTTTTGTGAATTGTGATAATCCTGTCCCTAATGTAGCATTCAGGACCGTAATTTATATATTCTATTAAAGTCCATTATTTCTCTAAAAGTGCTCAACTCTAATAGTCTATGCATATATGTTAATTTTATGCTGGCAATGGTGTATAGTAGTCAGCTGGTGGTCACCCCACCTTAAGCGCTTGATGTGATACATAGTGGTTGAGTTACCTTACACTGTAGTGGGTGCATCTGCACAATTGACCTATCAATTTGGATATCATAATTGGGGTTTCCCCTTGGACTTTAATTTTTGCATACTAACGAGGTTAAAATGCTAACCCGCGTGTGCTTATTTATCTTATTTGTCTCCACTTTCTCAATTTTGCCTTGGATTAATTTTCCCTTTCTAGAGAACCATATTTTATTTGTTAGCAGTTGTAATCACAGCAAAGGTTGTTGAGATTGCAGTACACTGAATTGGCATCTATAGAAAAATTTGTGCCGCTTTCATAATTGCCCACTGTTGTTGTCATACAATCTGTATATCATAATATTTATTGCTATGCTTGTATCTTAAATGTTTTATCAATGGTATTGCAGGTTTCTTCTGGAGAAGACTATTGATGTCCTCCTGTACGTCGATCGCTTGGATACATATAGAATGGATACATTGGATGAACAAGTTATAAGAGCCATCACTAATTCATTAGGGAAGGCCATTTGGAGAAGAACATTGGTTGTATTGACCCATGCCCAGCTGTCTCCTCCTGATGGAATTGACTATAATGATTTCCTTGCAAGAAGATCAGAGTCGCTTTTGCGATATATCCGTTCCAGTGCAGGAATCGGCAAACGAGAATATGCGGTAATGTACATATTCACTTGCTATACAATCATTTCCATCTTATTTAATGGAATATCAGCACACTGTCAACTTCTTTGAGATTTTGTGGAGCTTCCTCTGCCTAAACTACAGTCCTGCTGTTTCTCATGAACATATTTCTGCGGAAATACTTCCCAAGTTATTTTGGTTGATATTTTTTGGCGCTCTTCGCCCTGGGTGCCCAGAATGAATACTAGCTATTATATGAAAACCGTCTCTTCTCCATCCTCTTTCGGTTTGATCTTGATCCTTTTCTGCATGATCAATTTCTTGAGTTTCTCTGTAGCTTCAAGTGCTACCATGTGCTGGTACATTATGAAACTGAACCTCGTCTGTAATGGAATTTTTTGATGATCTGCAGTGTCTTAGTCCATGATAGTCTGACGAGCATTTGATTTGACTGCATGAAACATGCTCCACCCATTGATTTACTTCAGAACACACTCTTCAATTACGAGCTACTTCATAACATTTCAATCGGATTTGTCAGTATATGATAGAGACTGTAGATAAACGGTCGTACTTATGGGGCCTTTGTCTTCAGTGTATGTGATATGATTAGTTCTGACAAAAAGCACTATGCTCTGTTTCTTTTAGGATTTTCCCTTGCCAATAGCTTTGGCAGAGAACAGTGGAAGGTGCAAGACTAATGAGAATGGGGCGAAGGTTTGTAGGTTTCACACTGTATTTGACTTCCATTTGCTTCTGCCTAGCTGCTTGAATTTTAATTGAGGATGCCATATAACTGTGCAGATTCTTCCTGATGGAACTCCATGGATTCCAAACTTGATGAAAGAAATTACTATTGTTGTCTCAAATGGAAGCAAGTCCATTCATGTTGATCAGAAGTTAATCGACGGTCCAAATCCCAACAATCGCTGGAAGAAGTACATACCTCTCATCCTTGCCGTGCAGGTTAGCTTCCCCACATGATAATAATAGTAAAATTCACAGCATAAACTTGGCATATCTTTGTATATAAACATAACTTACTGATTAATCCTTCATGCTCTTCTTCAGTACTTTTTTGTGGTAAAAGGAATCCGAAGGGCTATTCATTCTGACATTTCGAACGGGAAGCTGGATGACTGGGAGCAGCGCTATAGAGACTTGGTTGGAAGCGGCAACCCTGTAGACCAGAAAGTTTCGTCATCCCGCAACCCTAAGGCCTGAACTGGCCAATGAGAGTGCATGCCAGTCTCTTGATCGTGGTCCATTCAACTCCCCGTGTTGTTCTTTTTGTGCTCCTAATTCCAGTGGTCTGTTTAGGGGGATCTATAGAGCTCTCAGGAACAACTTGAATAAAGTTGCTAGTGTTCTAGATGTTAAGATTATGTACCCCATTTCATTACGCTCTCGCAATTTTGCAAATGTTATTGTTGTGAACTATAATTATTTGAATTTCTTGTATGGCCTGAATGTTTGGAGATTAATGCAATTTCTTCATTGTTCAACAAGTGATGAAAAAAGAGAGAAGACATAAACAGCTCTACACCCAGATCAGAAACCATGGTGATTGGCAGTTCACTAGCATAGCATAAACAAGAAGGATTTTCTACTTGTCAACTGTTGTTTTACAGTGCAGTGAGAACAAAACTCGAGTGTTCTAACTGTATTTTATACAATGACTGTCGCGTGATGCAGTGCAGTCTCAAACATGCATTCCCAATGCGAAAGTACAACATAAATACCATTAATCACGAGGCCATCGTGTGACTGGATTTGCTTTCATGCATCAGCATGGAGCTTCAGAATCATGACATACAATGGTCCATGCTCAAGAGAAAATATGTACACTTTACTGCACAGCTCAACAGGCAAACACGCCACTATCGTTGCAGCCCGTAGCAAACTAAGATTTCAGCCAAAAAACTTTGCCCAAATGGCAGGTTTTGGCTCAACTGAAATGAAGAAAAACTCTTGTGAGACAGTTTTTTTTATGAGTGCACGTATCTGGTTAGGTTACAACTGCCACACTTTCTCTCAACAAAGAAGAAAAGAAAAGAACGCACGCGCTAATGCTCGTAGTTGTCACTCAGCAAAATGTTGAACTTTTGATGCAATCTCACTCCCTCCTCGTCGCCTATGTAATGCCCCAATATGGCTTGGACTCTTGCTGCCTTGCTACCTGCAATTTTGAACCATCCGATTTTTTTTCTGCTTTAGTAACGTGTTTTGGCACTTCCACAACAAGGATTTGGAGATGAATATATATACATACATGCAAAACTACCATGCTTTGAGAAGGACCTCTAAATTAACAACAAGAGTTCTTTTCTCACACTAATTATTTTAGTTTTTCTTACTACCCTTTACCATTAGAAAGTGTGAACCACAATCGAAAAGGCCAAAGTGAATGCAGCCGCAGCAATATAGAAATCAACAAGTTTGGGGCACTCAATCCAATGAAAAACTTCTGTCACTCAAGATGTCTGGCGATATTGAGTGGATAAAATTACTTCAGAATGGTACACGGTTTCAGTTTAAATAACTATCCTTGGGCATGATGTTACTATTTTCTTCTATTTCAATTACCATGTGGGACATGATATACTACAAGGGCAGTTAATCACATAACACATCCAAAAGGCTTAGAGCATGATACAGAAAAGGTAGTAATTACACGGTCTATAAATGGCGCACCAATGCTTAACATCAAGTGCGTGAAATTCCTGTTAAATGCACCTCAAGGTGGCAAATCCTGTCAATATAATAGGTGCTGTAAAAAACAAAAGAAAATGTTTGAGCACTGAAAATAAAACAGGTTAACTACGGCCCTGGTTAATGGTACACAGTATCTGAATATAAGCATGTGTTCAAACTCCAAAGGAACAAAGCGATGGCTGCAAATTTTCTCAGGGTCATATGAGTTGTGCTAACAGTCAAAGTGAAGGCTAAAAACTGTAATTAAAAAGGAGGTCTATTGCAATCCTTGTCAGTTACAAAATTGTATCTTAACATACACATTGTCAAAAATAACATGGCAGAAAGCTTAACAAAATAGTATACTATTTTAAACCAAGTTATTCGAATCCTACCCCTTCATAATTTACAGCGCCGCCCACCGCATCTTACTCCCAAGAAGTGTTTGAAATATGCAAACAGCACTGTATGTCTATACCAGGCCAAGCACCTGAGAGCGTATATATTACTAGTCTGTCCTTTTCTCAACAAATTTGCATGTCATCACATGGAAATGTACAATACCTGCTACAACTGAATGGAGCACTGCAGGCCATTATGATGGCTTTTGTATTTTATATGAGCTACAAAAATCTTGGTATGGCTTGAAATTATTTTGCCATCTTAAAAATTGTTTCTTCAAGCATCTGTACACTTCTTCCTCGGCAGGTTGAATGTCTAGATCTGTGGAAGCAAAATCCATCCTCACTGGGGTGAAATCAAACAAATCAGATGTGGTTTGTTCAGGCCCAGAATCAAGTGTCCCAGCTTTTCCACAAACAAATGTCATGAAGTTCTCATCCTTGTATGGTGCTGCAGACGTTTCAAAAGATGTACGATCAGCGGCCTTTTGCTCTTCATTTTCCTTCTTTATAACAGTTTTATCAAGAGTAAACTTATTTTCAATCCGAGTCTCGTAAACAAGATATGACTTCTTGTCATTCAACTTTTGTGAGGAGAACCATCCATCAAAGTTGTCGGACTCAGCAATGGATACTTCAGGAACAAAGGCTTCAAGCACCTCACTACATCGATGGCGTACTAAGTCAGTTTCTGCAGTTTCTCTTTCCGAAGGGCTGTCTATGCCCCTGTTCATCTCTTCCATTGCAAGTAGGACATGCACAGGGAGCACTGGCCCAACAAGAGCATTTTGAGATACCGCTTTGCTAGTCACCTTCTCACATGTGCTTGATGGTTTCGCTAACAGGAAAGGCCGAAGTTCATTGTGTGGCGAACAGCTAGGAACTTTTAAATATTCTACTAAGCCTTCTTTTGTATCGCATTTTAGCATGTCCTTGTATTTAGAAAGGGAGACATGAAGAATATTTGAAGGTAGACTGTTCAATATGCTCTGACATGCAATTTCGAAAACATTCATGGGGATGCTAGCATTACATAGGAAATCTGAAACTGGCAGCGAGCTGGATCTGGAGTTATCCTCTGCAAATGCCAACACGTCTTCACTAATAATAATTTGATCTCTGTCTCCGTTAACACCAGTACCATGCTTCGCCAACGCACTGCATAGATTGCCCTTCAGATGTTCATATAGAAAATGCAACTTCAAGAATCGATATTTGGTGGAGACATTTTCACCCTGAGTGTCAATCAAAATGGATGAACTACTATCCATGGATGCATGTTCTGATTCATCACATGGGGTGTCAATTTCATCATGCAGACCTCGAGATGCACGATACTGTTGCATTTCCAACTTCCCCAATGCTGTTAGCCGGATCAAGGCAAAGCTGGCAGATGTTGGCTCCGATATTGAGAGGTCATCTGGAAGCACATAGTAGCCAACAATGGACTTAGCGCGGTGTTGGGAAGCATACCCATCATATACTGAAACAGGCGTTGAGAATATCTCTTTCATGATTTCATTGCTGCAGCCACAATACTGACCTGTCAGAGAAAGCCTCGAAGGAATATCCCAAGCGTATAAATGAGAATTATCTGGACAACCTTGCTCCTTAGGCCCGTAACAGAACAAACTGAACTCCCCATTCTGGAACGAACCAACCAAAATGGCAAAACCTGAATTTGAAGCCCATTCATATTCCTTGGAAGGTCTCAATTCAGATAGCCGAAACATGGCAACATGATTTGGGTTCTCAAGCCCATGCTGCCAAGCCAACACAGGTTCCAACGGCTTTGTCACATCAAGGAGAATCAAGTGACGCTCTGTCACTACTGATATATGGGAATCATCGAACCCAGCCTTGCAGAATGCAATATAATGCTCAGTCCTGTCAAAAGGCTCAGTTTCAAATAACCCTGGCAACCCAACTTTTGCTAGAACCTTGTACTGAAACTTGTGTGGCTCGTTTTCCACGACGTATTTGTCACCATGATCTACAAAGCTCAAATCAACCAAAAGGACGGCTTTTGTGCTTGCGACTATCACCATCCACGGTTGCGCTCCATACGCACAGCTTAGCCAGTCCCCCCAGTCTTCACCATTGCCGCCAAAACCAACGCTCGTCTTTCCTCCAAGTCGTGTATTCAGATCAAACCAACACAACTCCCCATTCTCCAGCAGCACCGCACATTGTGATGGAAAATGCCTGCTCCAGCACGCGTGCACGACAGCAGCATCAAACCCCTGCTTGGCCACCGGTACAAGCACCGGGGAACCCGAATCGCGTGACTCGACCCTGAACCAATTCACTGAGTACAATGTCGCAGCAAGCAGGAAACCCTCGACACAGCTGTCATCCGGCTCCGATGACCAGGACGACTGGGCAGGAATAGCAGCAAGCTGCTGTATGCGGTGCCCAGGGTGCTTGAACCCATCACTCTGAACTAAGGGCGAAACTGGCGCAGAGCTCGCAACGGGCGAGTTCACAAGAGCGAAAGCAATCTTCTCCGCATTTTCGCCGTACGGGAAAAAGAGGACGAGAGAGCTTGAGGAGCGGGAGGGGACGACGGCGAGAAGATTGGAAGGCGGTGGGAACGGCGGCGACGGCGCGGCGAGGAGGGGTCCCGAGAGGGACTTGAGATCGGAGTAGGGGAGGAAGGAGGTGGAGCCGACGATGTAGCGGAGGGCGTGGCGGAGGTCACCGGTGGTGGAGGCGTGCAGGGGCGGAGGGAAGGGGAAGGGGAGGGAGAGGAGCGGGGCGGGCGGCGGGAGAGGGGTGAAGAAGAGGGGCCCGTGGGAGGCGTCCGGCGGGGCGAGGGACGGCGGGTTGAACACGGAGGAGACGGGGAAGAGGAAGCGCCAGTCGTCGGAGAAGTTCATGGAGGCGCGCGGCAACGGCGGCGCGAGCGGGGAGCAGGAGCAAGGGGGGAATAGGCGCCCGTGCCGGCGGGGATCGCGGCGACGCGCCGGCGCGAGAGGACGAAGGCCGTCGGCGTGCCGGCTTTCAGTGGGCTGCGAGAATCGGCCGGGCTACCTTGGTGGAGCCGAAGCTTGGGGGGAGAAGGCGGCGGCGCAGGCGGTGAGAGGTAGCGCTCGCGCGGGCGTGGGGACTGGAGAAAAGGGGGAGGTTTGGTTTCGTGTTTTTTTAGAACGTCGGCATCTTATCTTATTTAATCACAAGCAACACCACTGCAAAGAGTATACAAACTCTGGCCCTAAGAGTTCATACAAGATTTAGCCAAGACATAAGACCCTAAATTATAGCGTCGACGAACATGTCTGAAAGCCATGTAAGAGAAGCTAACCACTGCAATTTGATGTCAGCCACAGCCACCCATCGAGCTCATCGATGATCGATCATGGACAGAAGAGTTGATGATCGATCATTAACTCCCTCAGCGTTGATATCTTCCTGAGCTTTAGCCATCTGCTCGCGAAGTTTAGCTATCTCCGCATTGCGCTCCATCTGGTTCTCCGCTGTTACCGGCGACTCAAGGAGCGTTGTCAACGAGGCGACTAGCTCCGAAAGAACTTGAGCCGGCGGCTTGACCGGGCAAACGCGTTTGGATCTATTGACGAAGTGCCAGTTCCTCCCATGGCGCCTACTGCGGTAGAGTCAAGAGCCGGCGCAGTGCCTGCCATGTAGATGGTGGTCCGACGGAGCAGCTCGTGGTCGACCGGGGCCGGCTCATCATCAGAATAGCCCCCAAGCCTACCGCCGTACAGCGGGAGGATCGACTCAGTGTCCCCGACCGATGACTCGCCGTCGTAGTAGGCAAGGGTGTACCCACCAGACGCGGAGTTGTCTGCGAGATTGCTACTTCTTGAGCTTGCGTTGGTTTTTCCCTTGAAGAGGAAAGGATGATGCCGCAAAGTAAAGATAAGTATTTCCCTCGGTTAAGAACCAAGGTATCAATCCATTAGGAGGAACACACATATCTCCAATAATTGCACCTGCACAAACAAACAAATACTTGCATCCAACGCGATAAAGGGGTTGTCAGTCCCTTCATGGTTACTTTCAAGGATGAGATTTGATAGTGATAGATATAAGAGATAAATAAAAGTGCGAAATAAAATGGAAGTAAATAAATTGCAACAAGGTATTTTTGTGTTTTTGATTTTGTAGATCTGAAAATAATATGATAAAAGATAGACCCAAGGGCCATAGTTTTCACTAGAGACTTCTCTCTTGAAAGAAATCATACGGTGGGTAAACAAATTACTGTTGAGCAATTGATAAAAAAGCACATAGTTATGACGATATCTAAGGCAATGATCATGTATATAGGCATCACGTCCGAGACAAGTAAATCGACTCCTGCCTGCATCTACTACTATTACCCCACACATCGATCGCTATCCAGCATGCATCTAGTGTATTAAGTTAAGAAGAACAGAGTAACGCCTTAAGCAAGATGACATGATGTAGAGGTGTCACATCCCTAGCCTTGCTATGCACTTGGACTAGCTTGGTTATTGCATCATGTCTAAATCTATTTGAAAGTTGAAATGGGGATTGCTCAAACCCCTAGCACCAAAAGAATGCAATAGGTTCAACTTAAAAATATTTTCAATGAACCCAAAATGCCCTTCAAAAATGTTCATAATTTATGGAACAAGATGAAAACCTAAACCAAAAATGGTGGACACTTTTCCAGGACATAAATGGGCTTTGAATTAATCCAATATGTATTTGAATTGGAGCTTTAAAATTCTATAAATATTTTTACAGCTCCAAATATTTTGAAACTTTCTGAGGGTCTCTGAAATAATTCAGTTAGTGCCCATAAGAAGTTTCAGAATTTTACAAATGGTTTAGTGTCAAAACTAAATCAAAAACAATTACAGAAATAGAAAACAGAATAAAATAGGAAAAGGGGCAGAGAGAGAGTTACCTGGGCCAGCCTACCTGATCTGGCACTGTAGCGGCCTAGCCCACTGGCCAGCGCCAGTCACCCTCAACCTCCCGCCAGGAGGATGAGAGGCGCGTGGCCACCGCACGCAAGCACGCGCCCCGGCCACCTCCTGCTTGCCGCCTCCCTCTGGACCCCCCGGACGACGCCACGCATGCCCCGTGCACAACCGTCTCGCTCTCACCCATTTCCCCCCTCTCTCCCGCAAGAACACGAGCTCGACCGAGCGAGCTCGCCGACGCCGATCGCCGTACCCGTGGCCACCGGCCACCCCTCGCCCTGCCGATGAGACCTTGAGCTCCGCATCGTCGTCTTCTTCATCCACGCCGAGCCAAGCAACCGGGGAAGCACCCCAACGCCGTCCCCGACGTCTTCTTCAACCTCGGTGCCCGGAGATCCTCGGCGTCGATTCGCTGCCCACCGGCCGTCCCCGCGCCTGCCAACCCCTCCGTTAGCCTCGCCGTGAGCCCCCGCACCAAACCCCTCTCTCCCTGTTGCTGATTTCTTCCACTAACCGCGGGCTCCGTTGAGCCCGAGAGCTCGTCACCGCCGCGTTCGTCGCCGCCGCAACTGGCAACCTCGCCTGACCCAACCAAGCACGTAGTTGTGCTCAGCGTGCTCCCAGGAAGCCATAGCACTGCTCACCTCTCTCTCCCGTACATCGTAGCGTCACGCCGGTCGAGCCCGTGCTCCGGCCGCTGCTGACCTTGACGCCGTCGTCGCCTCCGGCCACCCCACGGTCTCCTGCTTGTTCAACTGGATGCGCGAGAGCCTGGGCTTCGCACTGGTGGTGCCCGCCGTCCGTTTGGTCGTCGGAGGGCAAGTTCCGACGCCCTCCGCCTCGTCTGGCCGCCGCCGGCGGCCTAACCCCGGCCGGCTGACGTGTCCAATTAGGCTAAGCTAATTAGGCCACTAATTACCCTCCCCTGGGCCACTGACACGTGGGCCCCGCTAACAGTTTTAGTTTAGGTTAATTAACTCTGTTAGTTAGCTGAGTCAATGACAGGTAGGCCCCATAGGTTAGGTTTGACCTAGACCGGGTCAGTTGACCACTGACGTCACCCTGACGCATTGCTGACGCAATAAAGCATTTACTGGATTTATACTTATATAGGAAATTCCAGAAAATGCTACCAAACTTCAAAAAATCATAGAAAATAATCTATAGCTCAGAATGAAATAATTTATATATGAAAAATTATTAGAAAAATCCAATCTATCCATCTGCACTGGTTTCATGCATGTTAGAGCAACTTAAACCTGCTGTTTATATCAAAACATGATAAGGCACTATTTAAATTCATAAGTTGAGTTTGGGATTGAACCTTTGGTTCAAAATGACTCAAACCACCCTGGTTATAGTTGCATTAGCTCAATCAACAGCATATTTCCATGTCATGATCATGCATCATATTGTGCATTGCATTGATTGTATTTCTTCTCTGTTGCCGGTAATTGTCCCCTCTCGATAGACGTTGTTCCGACGCTGTGATCGTTGACACTGATGAAGACTCAATGCTATCTTCAGAAGTGCCAGGCAAGCAAAACCCCCTTGTTTATTCCGATACAATCCCACTCTCTCGCTCCTGCCCTCTTTTACTGCATTAGGACAACAACGATTCAACTGTTACATGCTGCGGTAGTTGAACCCCTTTCCTCTGCATGACCTGTCATTGCCACAGTAAATAGATGAAACCCACTAGCATGAGTAGGAGTTGTTTGAGCCCTGATGTGCCTACTCATTCATGCCTGTTTGTCATGCCTGCTATTGCTTAGAGTTGTGTCAGGTCTGATTCATCAGGGATGAATTGGAATGTGGTGAACATGTCTTACTGTTGAGAGCTAAGTGTGTGAACACGATTTGGTAAAGGTAGCGGTGAGAGGCCATGTAGGAGTACATGGTGGGTTGTCTCATTGAAACCGTCCTCAGGAACTGAGTTCTGTGTTTGTGATCCATGAACAGTTACTACCACACATTGGGCTCCGGGCGCTCCAAGCTCTCTCGACTTATTAATCAACCTGATCTCTGTCCAGGAGTTGCAACTAGTTTCTGGTGTTTGTAGGTAGTGTTAGTAGTCTACCAAGTGGCACCCGGTACAGGTGGGCTTGGGACAGACTAGGCACACGTGGCCTGGTTACCGAGTGGCACCCGGATGGTGGGCTTGGGAACCCTGCACACATCGTTTGGGGCCGTGAGCGACACCCCGGCCGGATCTCCTTGCGGATGGAACCCGAATAGGCGATAAACCTGGACGAGAGACTTGTGTGGTTAGTCAGGTCGTGGCCGACTCCCTCGCCAGGCTTCCGCTTGAAGGTTGCCGAGGTACACGACGTGTACATGGTGGTAAGTGGCGAGAGCGTGTGTGACGAAGTACACCCCTGCAGGGTTAATATGATCTATTCGAATAGCCGTGTCCGCGGTAAAGGACTTCTGGGTTGCCTATAAAGTTCATAGACAAGTGAAAGTGGATACTCTAAAATGCGCAAGATAAGCGTGAGTGCTATGGATGGCGTTCTCGTAGGGAGACGGGAGCGGATCCATAGTGGTGTATTGGTATGGTGAATATGTGGACTCGTGTGCGCCACCTCAAAAGAGTTACTTGCAGTCGTAGTTCAGGATAGCCACCGAGTCAAAGCTGGCTTGCTGCAGTTAAACTCCACCACCCCCTTTGTTGATACCGATGCATATGTAGATAGTCCTGATGTAAGTCTTGCTGGGTACATTTGTACTCACGTTTGCTTATTTTATGTTTTGCAGAGAGACGTCAGTCTCGCTAGTAGTTCCGTGTGGACTTCGACGTTTAGCTTGATACCTCAGCTACGATCTTGTGCCCTCGGCAGGATCTGGTAGATAGTCAGGCTTCTCAGCCTTTTTCATTTGTAGATGTCTGTACTCAGACATGTTAAGCTTCCGCATGTGCTTTGGCTTGTATGCTCTGAATGTTGGGTCATGAGACCCATGTTTGTAATATCTCGCTCTTCGGAGCCTAATGAATAAATACTCTGAGTCGTAGAGTCTTGTTGTGATGCCATGTTGTATTTGCACATATCGAGCATATTGTGTGTATGATTGAAATGCTTGGTATGTGTGGGATCCGACAACCTAGTTGTTTATCCTTGGTAGCCTCTCTTATGGGGAAATGTAGTCTTGTGCTTCCATGAGCCATAGTAGTCCGCTACAGCCCGGTTCACCGGAGTCCTGCTAGCCCAGCACTACTGCTCCGGAACACTTGACTGGCCGGCATGTGATTCACTTCGTTCCTGTGTCTGTCCCTTCGGGGAAATGTCACGCGGTGACATCCGGAGTCCTGCCTAGCCTGCTACAGCCCGGGTTCTCGGAGTCCTGTTAGCCCAGAGCTACAGCCCGGATTCGCACGCTGCTGACCGACATGCTCGATGTTGATTCATGTATGCCTGTCCCCGTAAGTTAGTGCCACTTTGGGTTCACGACTAGTCATGTCGGCCCGGGTTCTCTGTCATATGGATGCTAGCGACACTATCATATACGTGAGCCAAAAGGCGCAAACGGTCCCGGGCCATGGTAAGGCGACACCCGTGGGAATACCGTGCGTGAGGCCACAAAGTGATATGAGGTGTTACCGGCTAGATCGATGTGACTTGGAATCGGGGTCCTGACAAGAGGGATAGATCCAATCAATTTAACAAACCCCATCTTTTTATCCTTAATGGCAACAATACAAATACGTGTCACGTCCCTTTCTGTCACTGGGATTGAGCACCGCAAGATTGAACCCATTACAAAGCACCTCTCCCATTGCAAGAAAAATCAATCTAGTTGGCCAAACCAAATCAATAGATCGGAGAGAAATACAAAGCTTTATAAATCATGCAAAAAAGAGTTCAGAGAAGACTCAAATAATATTCATAGATAATCTGATCATAAACCCACAATTCATCGGATCTCAACAAATGCACCGCAAAAAAAGATTACATCGAATAGATCTCCAAGAACATCGAGGAGAACATTGTATTGAAGATCAAAGAGAGAGAAGAAGCCATCTAGCTACTAGCTATGGACCCGTAGGTCTGTGGTAAACTACTCACACATCATTGGAAGGGCAGCAAGGTTGGTGTAGAAGCCCACCGTGATCGAATCCCCCTCCGGCAGAGTATCGAAAAAGGTCCCAGATGGGATCTCACGAAGACAGAAACTTGTGGCAGCGGAAAAGTATTTTTGGTGTGCCCTCTGGTCTTCGGGGAATATTATTTGGGTATCTATAGAAGAAGAATTAGGGTTAGAGGAGCCACGGGGGCCCCACAAGTCCCTGAGCTTGTGGCCACCTCGTGGCCCTTCTGGCCTCCACCCGAAGCTTCCAGGGTGTCTTGTGGTCCAAGAAAAATCGTCAAAAAGTTTCGTTCCATTTGGACTCTGTTTGGTATTGATTTTCTGTAAAGAAAAAAACAAGGAAAAAATAGCAACTAGCACTGGGCACTAGGTTAATAGGTTAGTCCCAAAAAATGATATAAAATAGCATAATAATGCATATAAAACATCCAAGATTGATAATATAATAGCATGGAAAAATAAAAAATTATAGATACGTTGGAGACGTATCAAGCATCCCCAAGATTAATTCCTACTCGTCCTCGAGTAGGTAATGATAAAAACAGAATTTTTGATGTGGAATGCTACCTAACATGTTTATTGTGTAATATTTTTATGTGGCATGAATATTCAGATCCATATGATTAACAAAAGTTTAATATTTACATAAATATGATAATACTTCAAGCATACCAAAAAGCAATCATGTCTTTTTAAAATATCATGGCTAAAGAGAGTTATCCCTGCAAAATCATATAGTCTTGTTTTGCTCCCTCTTCTCGACACAAAGTATAAATCATGTACTACCCCGGTGTTAGCCAAGCAATTAGTTCATACTTTTTAACACATGAGCGTGAGTCATGGATATAGCACTTTAGGCGGAATAGAAGGTGGTAGTAGACAAAAAGGAAGGGAGCAATTCTCACATCGACTAGGCAAATTAATGGGCTATGGAGATGTCCATCAATCGATATCAATGTGAGTGAGTAGGGATTGCCATGCAACAGATGCACTAGAGCTATAAGTGTACGAAAGCTCAACAGAAAACTAAGTGGGTGTGCATCCAACTTGCTTGCTCATGAAGACCTCGGGCATTTGAGGAAGCCTATCATTAGAATATACAATCCAAGTTCTATAATGAAAAATTCCCACTAGTAATATATGAAAGTGACAAAATAGGAGACTCTCTATCATGAAGAACATGGTACTTTGAAGCACAAGTGTGGAAAAAGATAGTAACATTGTCCCTTCTCTCTTTTTCTCTCATTTTTTATTTTCTCTATTTTTTCTCTTTTTTGTTGTGCACTTTGGCCTCTTTTTTTTTGGGGGGGGGCTCATTTGGCCTCTTTCTATTATTATTTTATTCCTCACATGGGACAATGCTCTAATATTGATGATCATCACACTTTTATTTACTTACAACTCAAGAATTACAACTCGATGTGACAACTCAAAATAACGGAATGGTTGAAGTTGCATGGCAATATATCTCGGAATGGCTATGGAAATGCCATAATAGGTAGGTATGGTGTCTGTTTTGAGGAAAGGTATAAGGAGGGTTTAATGCACCGGCGAGAGTTGCGCGGTACTAGCGTGGCTAGCAAAAGTGGAAGGGTGAGAGTGTGTATAATCCATGAACTCAACATCAGTCATAAAGAACTCACATACTTATTGCAAAAGTTTATTAGCCCTCGAAGCAAAGTACTACTACGCATGCTCCTAGGGAAGACAATCGCCCCCGACCTTCACACAAAGGAAGACAATCAAGGATAAATTGTGCTCCAACTTCATCACATAATAGGAAGACCATACGTGCATGCTACGGGAACCACAGTCCTTAACGCAAATATTCTTAATATTACACAATTTACTACTAGCATGACTCTAATATCACCATCTTTATATCTCAAAACAAATGCAAGGAATCAAACTTCTCATATATTCAATGATCTTCGTGGAAGTTTTTATTATATCCCTCTTGAATACCCATCATATTAGGACTAAATTCATAACCCAAGCAAATTGCCATACTATTTATAAGACTCTCAAAATGATATAAGTGAAGCATGAGAGTTCACCAAGTTCTTTAAAATATAGCCACCGCTGTGCTCTAAAAGATATAAGTGAAGCACTAGAGCAACTGCCTAGCTCAAAAGATATAAGTGAAGCTCAAAGAGTATTCTAATAAATTCACGACTAATGTGTGTCCCTCTCAAAAATGTGTGTCTAGCAAGGATGATTGTGGCAAACTAAAAAGCAAATAAATCAAAGACTCATATAATACACGATGCTCCAAGCAAAACATATATCATGTAGTGAATAAAAATATAGCCTCAAGTAATTTAGCGATGGATTGTAGACAAATGAGGGGATGCCATCCGGGGCATCCCCAAGCTTAGACGCTTGGTTGTACTTTAATATTACCTTGGGGTGCCTAGATGAAAGGACCGAGAAGAGGAGTCTAGAGGGGGTGAATAGACTCTTAGTAATAAAAGTTGCAGTTTTTAATTTCTTTAAGTTGAAGTGGAGATTTAGCACAAGTTCAAACATTCACAATACATCTCAAGCAAGCATGACAAGAGTATATGAGCAGCGGAAAGTAAAGCATGCAAGTTGCAAGAATGTAAAGGGATGGGATTGGTGTGTGCAAATGCAATTGGAGACTCGGAGATTTTTTATCCGTGGTTCCGATAGGTGGTGCTATTGTACATCCACGTTGATGGAGACTTCAACCCACGAAGGGTAACGGTTGCGCGAGTCCATGGAGGGCTCCACCCACGAAGGGTCCACGAAGAAGCAACCTTGTCTATCCCACCATGGCCGTCGCCCACGAAGGACTTGCCTCACTATGGTAGATCTTCACGAAGTAGGCGATCTCCTTGCCCGTACAAACTCCTTGGTTCAACTCCACAATCTTGACGGAGGCTCCCAAGTGACACCTAACCAATCTAGGAGACACCACTCCCCAAAAGGTAATAGGTGGTGTGTTGATGATGAACTCCTTGCTCTTGTGCTTCAAATGATAGTCTCCCCAACACTCAACTCTCTCTCACAGGATTTGGATTTGGTGGAAAGATGATTTGAGTGGAAAGCAACTTGGGGAAGGCTAGAGATCAAGATTTATGTGGTTGGAATGGAATATCTTGACCTCAACACAAGTGTAGGTGGTTCTCTCTCAGAAAATGTATGTTGGAAGTGTAGGCATGTTCTGATGGCTCTCTCCACGAATGAAGAGTGGGTGGAGGGGTATATATAGCCTCCACACAAAATCTAACCGTTACACACAAATCACCAGACTCGGTGGGACCGAATTAGAAAACTCGGTCAGACCGATTTGGTTCATAATGCGACCGTTAGGGATTTCGGTGGGACCGATATGATCAACTCGGTGGGACCGATGCGCTAGGGTTAGGGTAAAGCCTCATCTCGGTTTGACCGATTACACAAACTCGGTGGGACCGATTTGGGTAATAAGCAAAATAGAAAGTTGGCCAAGCAAACTCGGTGGGACTGATTGCGTAATTTCGGTGAGACCGAAATTATTGCAATAGGCAACAGAGAGTATGCAAGCCCATCTCGGTGAGACCGAGATCCCATCGGTGAGACCGAATTGATTAGGGTTTCTGGCAGTGGCTATGTCAAGTGAACTCGGTGGCGCTGGATAGATCAAATCAGTGGGGCCGAGTTTGACTTTTGGTTTGGGACATATGTGGATGGGAGAAAGTCGTTGAGGGCTTTGGAGCATATCACTAAGCACTTTGAGCAAGCAAGCCATTAAGCAACACCTCATCCCCTTTTAATAGTATTGGCTTTCCTATGGACTCAATGTGATCTTGGATCACTAAAATAGAAAATGTAGAGTCCTGAGCTTGAGCTTGAGCCAATCCTTTGTCCTTTGCTTCTTGAAGGGGTTCCACATCCTCTAGTCCATGCCACTCCATTGTTGAACTTATCTGAAGCATACTAGATGAAAGCATTAGTCCAACAAGAGATATGTTGACATTAATTACCAAAATCACCCAGGGAGCACTTGTGCTTTCAATCTCCCCCTTTTTGGTAATTGATGACAACATACATCAAAGCTTTAGATAAAGATATAGAGAATAACAAGTAAAGCTTTGGAAAGACATGTAACATGCATAGGCTCCCCTACATGTATGCAATCATGTAAATATGGAATATAGGAGCATGTGAATGCATAAGCATGACAGAGTAAACAATGTGTTACATGCATCTTGGCTATATGCATCAGAGCAAATGATGTGAGTATAGGAAATGTACCTTCATGCTCATGAGTCCTTCTTGCAAACATTATGTACATCAACAAGAAATCCTCATACACATGACTGTGATGCATATACTTACCTTGTGGTCTTGAGTTGGCTTAGGAAGGAATGAACCTGAGTAAACAAGGTTAGATAACACAGATACATCTACTAGCCAGAGCAAACAAAATAAACCACAAGAGTACCAAGACTGGGATGGCATGTAGAGAGTGAGTACTGAGTACTTTATTGGATATAGACATGTCCCCAAAGGTAAAGATATGCAATGAATTCAAGGATTTCCTTCCCTTAGATGTCTTGCTCCCCCTGAATCTTGCATGGGATACTGGGAGAAGATAGGGAACAGAAAATCAGAGCAAAGAAAATCAGAGCTAGTGCAAACAACCAAATATGAACATGTCTTTCCCCTCTTAAAGACATGTGACTTCTCTCCTCTTGAACACCAAGCATCTGGGGCCTGTGATACTTTGTTCTCCCTGTTGAAGAACTCTCTCCCCCTATAGAAATGATTAAGCTTTGATGCGATCTCTCTCTCCCCCTTTGACATCAATTTCCAAGAAGGGCTCTTCTGGATATTTTTTACAAATGGGTTTGGTCCTTGAGTCACAAAGCAAAGCAGCATGTTGAGTGTGATGCTGGTAGAGGACAAGAATCATTGAGTGGAGCTGGAGCAAAAGAATTCAGGAATCAAGTGGCAAGTTGTCTTTTCTGCAGTGAAATCGGTAGCACCGAGTTGTGTGCTTCGGTTGCACCGAAAGGATTCGGTTGGACCGAAAACAACAGACCGGTGTGACCGAGTTCATCGCAGAGAAAACACTTGTCACCTCAGCTCACTAGGAAAGTAAGATCTCACAAGGATTTGCAAGGAATTAACTGAAAGATTTGCAATGAATTGGATGCAGGGAATGCAGAAACAGAAATAAAAAGAAAAGAAATCTAGATGAAGTTTTTTTTGAAAGGGGAAACAAATATGCATAAGACAAATGCAAGAGCACAGAGGAACACAAGAGAACTTCATCTAGAATTGGTCGGCAACAAAGTCACCTATGTTAGAGTATATTGACTTAGGAGTCAAGTGAGATCACTTGATCATAGGTCATACTCATCGTTTAAGCTCAAAATGGGGTTACCATTTTTCGTTTAAGCATCTTGATGTATTCACATCTTGTTGAGTTGCTTTGACCCAAGACTTGGAGTAAAGCTTCTCTAAGATGGAATAACATACCTTGGGTGGTGGTGTTGATCTTGATCGTGTAGTTGAACTTGTGTGGGTTGCTCAAGGTTGATGTAGCTCATCTAGAGTTGGGAGCACCACTTGGAATTTGAGTTCATCTACCTACATGGGTTAGTTTTGCAAGGAAGACCACTTATGTATCCAAGGTGACAACTATGAAACTTGATATAGAATTTGTCAAAGGATATGTTTGAAGGATTTCGTGCTTCCTTGTCTTCAACCACCATTGTGTAGAGACTTGGTGATGTAGAGATTGCTCAAGATGTGAGTGAGTGGCAATCTCATATATTTAGATTCATCCAAGTACCTACAAGGGTTAGATAGCATGCAAGGGTGCAAGTATATCCAAGACATATGATTATCATCATAAGAAAAAAATATCAAGGATTAGTCAAAGGTTCATGCCTTGCATGTATCCAAATGGAGTTCCTACTCCAAGTTTGAAGCATCAGTGATGTTCAATTCACCTCTCAAACGGCAAAAGACTTTCTCATCAAGCGGTTTGGTGAATATATCCGCCAATTGCTTATCGGTGCGAACATGCTTAAGATCAATGTCCCCTTTAGCAACATGATCTTGAATGAAATGATGACGAACTTCAATATGCTTAGTTCGAGAATGTTGCACGGGGTTGTGAGCAATCTTAATAGCACTTTCATTGTCACAAAGCAATGGAACATGTTTCACATATATCCCATAATCCTTAAGAGTTTGGGTCATCCAAAGTAATTGAGCACAACATGAACCGACGGCAATGTATTCCGCTTCGGCGGTGGATAAGGATACCGAGTTTTGTTTCTTGGAGGACCAAGACACAAGAGATCTACCAAGAAATTGACAAGTGCCCGAAGTGGACTTTCTATCAACCTTGTCTCCGGCATAGTCCGAATCGGAGTAGCCAACAAGATCAAAAGAAAACCTCTTAGGATACCAAATGCCAAAATTTGGTGTATGTATTAAGTATCTCACTATCCTTTTCACAGCCTTAAGATGACATTCTTTAGGGGCCACTTGATATCGTGCACACATGCACACACTTAGCATAATATCGGGATGAGAGGCACATAGATATAACAATGAACCAATCATAGAGCGGTAAACTTTTTGATCAACCTGTTCACCATCTTTGGTCAAATCAAGATGTCCACTAGTAGGCATGGGTGTATTCATACCTTTGAATTCTTGCATATTGAACTTCTTGAATAAGTCCTTGGTGTACTTTGTTTGAGAAACAAAGGTACCTTCCTTAGTTTGCTTGATTTGCAAACCAAGAAAGAATTTGAGTTCACTCATCATAGACATCTCAAACTTCTCCGACATTAGCTTTCCAAACTTCTCACTAAAATGAGGGTTAGTTGAACCAAATATGATATCATCAACATAAATTTGGCATCAAAATAATTCACCATTAATCGTGAAAAGAGTAGAATATATTTTTCCAATTTCAAAGCCTTTTTCAATAAGGAACTTGGTCAAGCATTTATACCACGCTCTAGGAGCTTGTTTAAGACCATAAAGAGCTTTGTGAAGTTTGTAAACATGATTAGGTTTCTTAGGATTGACAAAGCCGGGAGGTTGCTTAACATAAACTTTCGCCTCAATTTCACCATTTAGAAAAGCACTTTTAATGTCCATTTGGTACAAGGTGATATCATGGTGATTAGCATAAGCAAGTAAGATGCGAATGGACTCAAGTCTAGCAACGGGGGCATATGTCTCACCATAGTCCATACCTTTGACTTGAGTGTAGCCTTGGGCGAGTAGACGAGCTTTGTTGCGGACGACTTGACCATCTTCATCTTGCTTGTTACGAAACACCCATTTGGTACCGATGATGTTGTGGTTGTTGTCGGGCTTCTCGACCAATGTCCACACTTGATTTCTCTCAAAGTTGTGTAGCTCTTCATGCATGGCGTTTATCCAATCCGGATCTTCCAATGCTTCTTCAACCTTCATAGGTTCAATGCTAGAGATGAATGAATAATATTCACAAAAGTTAGCCAAACGAGTTTTAGAGCGAGTGATTCTCCCAGTTTGGATATCATTGTAGATTTGCTCGACGAGATGGTCTTTGGCGACTCTTGCTCGAACTCGTGGGAGCTTTTGCTTGGCTCAGGGTGGAACATCTTCTTCATCTTGTTCTTCTTCTTGGCCTTCTTCATTGTTGACGTTGTCGTTCTCTTGTTGTGGTGGAGAAGGAGGTTGATGACGTTCATCTTGGTGTACTTACTCGTTTTCTTCATCTTGATGTGTCCCACTTGTGGATGCTTCCGTAACAACTCTTGGTTCACCTTGTCGTGAGGTGGAAGCTTCCACTTGGACGGACGAGGTACTCTCCTTCACCTCCGTTGGAAGAATCTTGCCAATAGACAAGTCTTGGATTGCTTCCGAATGGTCTTTGTCTCCTACATCAATTGGCAATTGCTCTACTTGCGAGCCATTAGATTCATCAAACTTCGCATCTACCGTCTCTTCAACCTTTCGGGTGAAATTGTTGTAGACACGGTAAGTGTGAGAGTTTGAGCCATAACCAAGTAGGAAACCTTCATGAGATTTAGGAGCAAATTTAGAACGACGATGCTTATCAAGAATGTAGCACTTTGAGCCAAATACTCGAAAGTATCCAACTTGGGGTTTGTTACCGGTGAGGAGCTCGTATGCCGTCTTGCCGAGTAGCTTGTGAAGATACAAGCAATTTGTTGCATGACAAGCTGTCTCAACAGCTTCCACCCAAAAGTGTTTTGGAGTCTTGTACTCATCAAGCATCGTTCTCGCCATCTCAATAAGAGTCCGGTTCTTCCTCTCAACAACTCCATTTTGTTGAGGTGTGTACGTAGCCAAGAACTCGTGTGAGATCCCTTCTTCGTCAAGAAAGGTATCCACATTTGCGTTCTTGAACTCCGTTCCGTTGTCGCTCCGAACCTTCTTGATCTTCACTTCAAATTGATTTTGGGCCTTCCTAGCGAAGTTTTTGAAGATCTTTTGGACTTGCGATTTATCATCAAGAAAGAACACCCACGTAAATCTTGAAAAATCATCGACTATGACTAGACCAAATGAGTTACCACCGAGACTCTTGTAGGCATTGGGACCAAAGAGATCCATGTGAACTAGCTCAAGCGGTCTTCTCGTGGTCTTGATGTTCTTCACGGGGTGACTTCCTCCAACTTGTTTTCCTGCTTGACAAGCACTACAAAGTCTATCCTTGTCAAATATAACATCTTTTACTCCAAGGATATGATCACCTTTAATAAGCTTATCAAGATTTCGCATGCCCATATGACCTAGCCTTCTATGCCACAACCAGCCTTTAGAAGATTTAGCAACTAAGAAAGTTCTAGGTTGAGCCTTGTCGGATCACGGGTTCCGGCAAAACCCTCAAGGTTCGAACACTGGGGTGCGCGCGGAGATTTCCTCCCTACCGATCTACGTCCTAGCTCGCTAAGATTTCGCGGACGAACTCGATGAACTCGCAACACAAAGACACAAGATTTATACTAGTTCGGGCCACCGTTGTGGTGTAATACCCTACTCCAGTGTGGTGGTGGTGGATTGCCTCTTGGGCTGATGATGAACAGTACAAAGGGAAGAACAGCCTCCTGAGGTTAAGGTGTCCTTGTGCTCTGCGGACTTGCGGGTGTGTGGATCCAGTCTAAGATGAGTTGCCTCTACTATGGTGGCTAGTTCTACTTATATAGGCCCTGGTCCTCTCCCCAAATATTGAGCGGGAAGGGAGCCAACAACGGCCAATTTGAAAGGGGACAACTAGTACAACTTATCCTGACAAAAGCAGTCTTCGCCTGCAAAAGGCTCTGGTGATGACGCCGTCTCGGGCTCCATGGTGACCTCCGTC
Source organism: Triticum aestivum (assembly GCF_018294505.1). Classification (NCBI taxonomy): domain Eukaryota; kingdom Viridiplantae; phylum Streptophyta; class Magnoliopsida; order Poales; family Poaceae; genus Triticum; species Triticum aestivum. The sequence goes on from NC_057805.1 coordinate 389,551,058, forward strand.
TTGCCGTCTGGCTGGTCTTGGTCTCGTTGCACTGTATGGAAACCTTTGCCTGATGCCTCTGTACTCCGCGCCTGCGCTTGCCTCCTTAGCACCAAAGAGGAAACAAGGACGCTGCGCATGCTGGCGCCCACCTGATCTCGATCGTCATGGCTCACATCACGAGAGCCTCGTGAGGTTTGCCCCGCCTTGATTTCTCCGCTCCTCGCGAGGCAGCCTAGTGAGGCTGCTCCGGAGGAGGTCTTGCGTCGTTCGCCTCGCGAGGCTTGGCCCCTCGCGAGGGTCTTGAATGTATCGTTGATGAAGATGGGCCGTACAAGCCTGCAGCACAGCCACGCCGTGGGCCGCAGGCAGGCAAGTCTGGGGACCCCCGTTCCCAGAACGCCGACAGTAGCCCCCGGGCCCAAGGTGCGCTCGGGCTTGGCTTTGCGGCAAAGCCAAAGGTCAAGCACGGAGCATCGCGGGCCCCAAAAGCCTGCGGCCTTGGTCGCCGCGTCGCGGTTGATCGGACGTGGGCGTCTCCGCTTCCCCACGCGGCCTCGGCAACTGCCCGACTTGACAAAAGGCTGGCGCAGGCAGCGCTTGCCTTCACTTTTCCCCTTCTCCTTGCCTCAGATCCCCTTTCTCGCTCCTTGCTGCCGATACCTCCAGATCTGCTCCAATCTTGCTCCGCATCTGCGACTAATGGCGCCGCGCAAGGTCAAGTCCTCCTTGGCGCCGGCTTGGTACGAGCCAGCTCTTGAAGCGCCCAACGTCACGGAGAAGAGCCTCGCCTCCACGCACTTGCTGACGGCAGGGGATTGCAATGAATGGGGGAAGACGGAGCTCCGGCTTGCCTCCGACGTGCCGGAGCCTGAGGGAAGCACCTTCTTCCCCTTCTTCTCGAGCAGCATCTCCGCCGGGTTGGTTCCTCCCTTCTCCGATTTCTTTTACGAGGTCCTCAACGACTACGGGCTGCATGCGTTGCACCTCCATCCCAACTCTATCCTTCTCCTGTCCATCTTCGCCTACTATTGCGAGGCGTATCTGGGCGTGATGCCGTCCGTGGCTCTTCTACGCCACTTCTTCTTCCTTCGCGTTAGCGATGGACACGTCTCTGGGTGCGCCAATTTCGTCGCATCCGGCAAGGCCAACTCGATCTCGAACACTGGGAAGAGAGCCGACAACATCCGGGCCAAATGGGTCATGATGGACGCCAAGTGCGTCCTCCCGTGCTTGGCATTGCCGACGGAGGCGCCCCGGTTTAACAGGGGGTGGCCTCGCGCAGAGCTTGCTGACGAGCGGGCATCGTCGGTGTTGGCACAGATGCAGACCGACCTGAAGCCGGGCAACGCGAAGGCGGCGAAGGTCACAGGGGCCATGCTCCTGAGGGAGTTCCTGATGTTGCGCGTTGCCCCACTCCAGGTGCGTGTGCGCCCCTTGTGGAAGCTTGGAGACGAAGAAGACAAGACCCGCTTGAGGCCGGGGGCCCTGCCTGACGATGAACTGGCTGCTGTCTTGCGTCTCCTGGTTGGGGACAACCAGGAATACCCGCCGAGCGCCTTCACTCCCTTGTTCCTCCGCAAGGACTGGGAGCCAATCGTGGCCTCCAGGCCGACCTTTGACGTGCGTGGGTTGGTGCCGCCTGCGCTGCGCCGAAGCCGGTGGAGCTATCTTCTGACGAGTCTCGCGGGAGGGAGGAAGAGGAGGTGGACTCGGAGGTGACTCCCGAGGAGATGGGAGAAACCCCCCCCCCCTTGAGCAAAGCTGAAATCCTCCGCGCCCTTCCTGACGACGCCGAGGTCGATATGCCCGCCAGGAGGGGGAGAACTGCCCGTCATCCCGACAAGGAGCAGGTCGTCCCTGATTCCTCGGGATGCTGCCTCCACCTTGACGCCGCCCGGGGCTGCTTCCGGCCCTTCTGCCGCACCGTCTTCCGCTCCCGGAGTCCGCGCGCCCACGCCTCAGGCTTCAAGGCTTTTAGGCTTCAAGCTTCCCAAGCGGAGGGTGGAGTACGCCGCGGTGGATCAGTAAGTGTTTCGAGCTTCGTCTTGCTTCTGCTTATACTTGCTATTTCCTGACGTTCACCCTTGGTTGACGAGGCCGGTGCCTTCGGCGAAGAAACAGAAGGAGGACACGGCGGCCGCGCCCCCTTTGTCGGAGAAAGGAGGTGGAAGCACTCGCACCTCCCCAGCCCGGTCGCCCTCGCGAGGCCAAGGGGATCAACGTCGGGAGGAGTCAGCCCCCGTGGCCCCACTGGCTCCGGAAGTGCCAGCGCCCGGCCCGGCTGATGAGGTCCCAAGGGCTCAGGAGCCCTTGATCTCCTAGGCTCTGGTGACGACGTCGATTCGTCCTTCTGCCATGCCACTACTCTCAGGCTCTTCTGCTTCCTCCATCGCCCTGGAGCGCGTTCTTTCAAAGATGGCATAGCTGCGGAAGATCTTCTGGGCGCGGACCCGCACCTGGTAGCCGGGCGCCTGGAACCGGCCTCCGGCTGGCCTCATTCTGACTCGGCGGTCCAAGTGACGCTGAGCCAGGCCGCGGCGTCCTCCGAGAAGGAGAAGCAGAGCGCCGCAAAAGCCGCAGCTGATCGCGACGCGACACTAAAGGACGCCGAGGCTGCCCGTGGCCGCTGCCGAGAGCTGGAGGACAAGCTGAAGCGTCTGCAAAACCAACACGAGGAAGAAGCACGCGGCTGCCAGGTGAAGGAAGAGGAGATGAGGGCCCGGGAGGATGCCATCAAGAACCGTGACGCCGAGTTGGGGGAGCTGGGGAAGACGCAGGCTGCCGAGCGCAACCGGTTGGAGGAGCTGGAGCGGGAGGTGAAGGCGAAGGAGGCCGATCTTGACGTCAAGGCGAAGGTCCTGGCTGAGGACCGCGCATCCTTTGCTGATCTCGAGGAGAGGTCTTGCGCGACACTGAAGACACTCTACGAGAACGGCTTGGAGAGGCCGCTAGCCACCGATGAGGACGGCCCTGCTTAGCTGCTTCCCTTCTTGGTGGAGGCGCTCGAGGAAGTTGTGGAGGGCGTCGGTCCCATGGCAGAGGTGGAGGCTCGTGTTCTTTCTTCAGCTGCATTGACTCGCGTCTTTAGCCACCTGCACCTTCATGACCCCAACGCTTGTCTTGACGAGCTGCTGGAGCCTGTGGCTGGTGAACACCGCGCAGCTGCCGCCGCAGCCGTGCAAGGTCAGGTGGAGGCCCTGCTGAAGAAGTTCCGCGTCTTTGCCTCCGCGCCCTTGACCGGGGGCGACACCACTGCTGTGGCTCCGACCAGCGACCAAGGCGAAGGCGACACCACCAAAGGAGGAGTGCCGCCTACGGGCATCGATGATATTCAGGGGTGACCTGCGGCTCCTTTCCCGTTTTATTCCTGCAATCATGCATCAGGCCTCGTGGAGGCGTTAAACTTGCGTTTGATATTGTGAGAACAATATGTCTTGTAATGTTTCCTTCGAGATTTTGCGACTTTCTTCCCATCCGCTTTGTGTTCTGCGTCGGCAGAGCCCGGCCCCGCGCATACCTCAACCGCCATTGGGCCGACCGGAGACTAGGACGGACCAAGGGGTGAGGGGCTACGTGACCAGTTAGGATCCTGAGTTGCGATGCTCAGGAGTCCCCCTTGACACGCAAACAACTTATAGGAAGGATGCGCGAGGATAGGTTAATGTTCTACGTCGGCGAGCCCGGCCCCGCGCATATCTCAACCGCCATTGGGCCGACCGGAGACCAGGATGGACCAAGGAGTGAGGGGCTACGTGACCAGTTAGGCTCCTGAGTCGCGATGCTCAGGAGTCCCCCTTGACGCGCAGACAATTTCCATACCTGCCCTCGCCGAGGCCTCGGGAGGGGCGTGCGACGACCAGGTCCGTGAGACCTGGTTGGGTGGCGTGCGCTTGGGTGTGACCCGAGCGTAGCCCCCAGGTCCTGGAGACCTGGTTGGGTGGCATACGCTTGGGCGTGACCCAAGCGCAGCCCCCGTGCCCAGCCCCCTCGCGTGGCTCTCCTGAGGGGAGGCGTTGCGGTGAGGCTGGACGCTGAGGTTTGGGGCTCCCTGAGGTTGGTACGGCCGTGAGGCCGCCCTCAGTTGTTTATCACCAGCGCGGAGCATAGTGCTTCCGCTTGTGCACGGGCATAGCCGCTCCTCGGCAGTGTCGACGGCCAGCGCGGAGCATGGTGCTTCCACTTGTGCGTGGAGGGGGGCCCCCTCTGAGGAGAGCCCCTGGGGCGTGTACAACACCGCCCTGACACGTGGCTTGCACGGCAGGGCTGCAAGGTCTATCTGGGCACTCGTGAGCCAACGCGGGACTCACGAGGCCCTACCTCAAGGCGGGTTGCGCCTGGTCTTGGGTGTTGATAGCTGTATGTTCCTGCGAGATGGCTAGGTACAAATGCTCTACGTCCTCAGGTCCCGGCCCTCGAGCGAGCTCAGCGCCGCTGGTATGCCAGGTCGCGATGCCGTGGTCAAGGCCAGGGGGTGAGGGCTGGAGAGCCAGTAAGAGCTCTTGAGTTGCGATGCTCAGGAGCCCCCCTTTTAACGCACAAATGAATTGCAAGAGAGAGGGGTGGACCCATGGCAGGTGGCAATCGAGCAGGTGATAACCATAGGCGGATTAGGCATGGAGAGCAGATCAGCTTGGGTAAATGCAGCAAGATACATGCCACTGGGTCAGGCCCGAGCAGCTTGGGGAGGATGCAGCCCGAGGGGCGCCCCCAACAAGGTAAGCTAAAAGACATACGCAAAAGTGATACATGCCGCAGGGACGGACCCACGCGGCCTAGGAGTGATGCAGCCCAAGGGGCATTCCCAGCTAAATGAACTTGGAAAATGTCACCTGGTTCTGTTGATGAAGGGTTGTTGGGGCAGCTGAAGGTACACAGTGAAGGGATTGCTCCTCACGAGCCACCGGGGCCCTGAGCCTCGGGAGGCTCTGGGGGCTCAGGTGGTTCCCTGAGGACCGTCTCCATCTCTGCCAGGACGGCGTGGTGCCTGGCCTCCTGAGCTGCCAGGACACGCCGCAGGTTGCGCTAATAGGCTGATGACATGCTCGGCAAGGCGAAAGGCATGCGAACGTAGCTGTGTGGTGGACCCTCGCAACGGCCCACGCGCGAAGGCCAGAAAAGCTCCTGAGAGGCGGCCCTGTTGAGCCCTGGAACGTCGACGCAGATACGCAGTCCGACATCCTCGCCTGGATGGGGAGCTGTGCCTCGTAGGCGGCGGTCGCCGCACATGGCCCTTGCGTCCTGCAGTTCCTGAGTGGTCTTGGTCATGAACTCCTGAGCGGTGGGCGCTCCTCGCCCTGTGTCCTCCTGAGGGAAACGTGCCTTGAAGCACGCCTCCAAGTGGTGCCCGCGCGCCTCCCTCGTGATGTTGGCAAGGTCTGAGGCCCTCCAGAAGAGAGCCCCCGAGCCCTGCCCGAGGAGGGCGCTGGGTGCGCCTTCCTATGCGACGGAGGGAGGCGCCCCTGGAGCGGGCGCTGATACTGACGAGGTTCCAGCCGCGCCGCCACCCTCCTGAGGTCTGGCACGGCGCAACTGCTTCTTCTTCTTGGGATGGCCTCCGGAGGGCCATCACCCTGGCTGTCGGGGTCGTCGATTGCTGCAGCTTGAAAGGCACGCTCGAGGGAGCACACCGCGTCTCTTTCTTCGCACAGGACCGTGATGATTCCGCCACTTCCCGGCATCTTGAGGACGTTGTAGCCATGGTGTGTTACCGCCATGAACTTGGCCAGGGCTAGATACCCAAGGATGGCGTTGTACGGTAGGCGGATGTGCGCGACATCGAAGTCGATGAGCTTGGTGCGGTAGTTGTTGTGTTCTTCGAAGGTGACAGGGAGGCGGACCTGCCCTATTGGTGTGGTGGAGCCGTCGGTCACTCCTGAGAAAGGCTTGGTAGGCTGAAGCTGGTCATATGGCACTTGGAGGTTGTCGAATGTGTCGACGGACAGGACATTAAGCCCTGCCCTGCCGTCGATGAGGGTCTTGGTAACTTGCACGTTGCTGATGACTGGTGAACAAAGCATCGGGAGGGCGCCAGCGGTGGCCGCGCACTTGAGCTGATCTGCCGAGTTGAAGGTGATGGCGCATTGGGACCACCTGAGCGGGCGCGTGACCTCAAGCTTGGGGAGGACTGCATTCACTTCACGAGCGAACTGTTTGAAGATTTGCTGCGAGGCTGGGGCTTGAGCTCCGCCCAAGATGCAAGCGATAGCGCGCGGCTCCTAGAAGCCCCCAGCCCCCTCGTCTTAATGGTGGTCGTCATTCCTTCTAGGCGGTGGCGGCAGCGGGGGAAGACCGACGTTGCCCTGAGGTTGATCCTCACGAGGCTGGTCCCTATAGGCGCCCTCGCGAGGAAGATCCTGCCAGCGGTCCTCGTGAGGCCCGTCGCGCCACTCCTGGCGCGGGCCACGGTCGTTCCAGCGCCCGCCACCACGTCCTCCTCCTCGGCCGTAGCCCTGGTCGCTGCGCTCGGGGTGTCGACCGAAGCGTCCTTCTTGAATGGCTCTGAGCTCTTGATAGTCGCTGGTGTTGTGGGTGTTTAGGTTGTGGAAGGCGCAGAACGGTCAGCTACTCTTTGACGACTCGGGCTGATCTCTGCCTCGCTTGGTGTCCGGCTTCGCTGCGAGCACAACTACTTCCTTGCGCTTCACGTCCTTTGCCTTGGCCTTCTTCTCCTCTGGACCTGCAGCTGGCAGCTCGAGGAGGGAGAGGCGCCCTTCCTCAGCTCTTGCGCACTTGGTCACCAGGTTGAACAGCTCCTGAGATGTGCACAGCTCCTCGTGGATAGCAAGCTCTTCCTTCATCTTGATGTCGCGGATGCCATCAGAGAACGCAGAGATGATGGCCTCATCCGTCACCTTGGGGATCTTGAGGCGAGTGTTGTTGAAGCGCTGGATGTACTTCTGGAGGGTCTCTCCTGGTTGTTGCTTGATGCGACACAGGTCACCCGCGGCTGGCGGGCAATCACGAGTGCCCTGGAAGTTGGCGACGAAGCGGTCGCGCATCTCGTCCCAGGAGGAGATCGAGCCTGGTGGCAGGTTCAGGAGCCACGAACGGGCGCCGTCTTTGAGTGCCATAGGGAACCAGTTCGCCATGACTTTCTCATCGCCGTTGGCCGCCTTGATGCTCAGCTCGTAGAGCCGCAGGAACTCCACGGGGTCGAGGGTGCCATCGTAGCGTGGAGGCAGATCTGGCTTGAACTTGCCCAGCCAGGCGACGCTACGCAGCTCGGGGGTGAAGGCGCGGCAGCCAGCCGTGGTCGCCGGGGCCTGTCTTGGAGGCAGAGCTTGGTCCTGACGCTCACGTGCCGCCACGGCATGCGGCGCGGGCCCCTGCCGTGGCAGAAGATCCTGGCGCGGCGGGGCGAGGAGTGGCGGAGCGTTCTCTTGCGGTCGAGGAACTTCTTGGAAGCTTCCTTCTTCACGCGCGGGCGCCGGACGCGGCGGATCGCGTCGCGGAGCCGCACGCCTTGGTGCCAAGGCACCATCTTGGGGCAAAGGTGGTGGAGGCGCTCCATGAGTTGCGTCGCCTGAAGCTGGCGGTGGGCCCGGCGGAGAGAGGGACGGCACAGGGGAGCCCCCTGTGGCGCGGACAAGCTCGGCGATGCGGTCGAGCCAGTCCTCGTAGAGGTCGTCGACCGGGCGGTAGCGCAGGAGCTCGTGTGCCATGAGGAGCGCGACCCGTGCGTCCATGGGAGCGCGACGAGCGTGAGACGATGAACCAGTGGGAGTCAGCGATGGAGTGGCGGTGCGGCCGTCCTGCCGCACCGAGGGGTGCAGCGAGGATGCCTGCTGCTCGTTCCCCGCCGGGCCGGTGGCGGCATTGGCGGCAGGAGACGGAGAACGACGGTGTGGCCCACCGACGGGAGCCGTCCGAGCAACACGGGTGGCCAGGGCAGCCCGGCGCTCGGCACGAGCGCGGCGAGCGTCCGCCATGGAGACGATGGAGCAACTGGACGCGAATGATGGAAAGGAAGCTCCGGTGCACCCCTACCTGGCGCGCCAAATGTCGGATCACGGGTTCCGGCAAAACCTTCAAGGTTCGAACACTGGGGTGCGCGCGGAGATTTCCTCCCTACCAATCTACGCCCTAGCTCGCTAAGATTTCGCAGACGAACTCGACGAACTCGCAACACAAAGGCACAAGATTTATACTGGTTCGGGCCACCGTTGTGGTTTAACACCCTACTCCAGTGTGGTGGTGTCACGACCGGTTTTTCAATAATATAATTATTGAGAGACCAATCCCTTTTACGGACCAGTAAGGAAGAATTCCTTCTCACTGGTAGACAATATCATGGTCACAGAAGAAAAATACCAGGAGTACTTAATATAATACAAAGTTGAGCGGAAACTGCCCAACAATTTATTACATGCACGCCGATAACACAAGACGGCGGATAGGGTGGCATAACTACTAACTCACGATAATAACGGTGGTGGAAATATCACTGCGAAGTGAGTGATATGACTCTTGAAGACTACAGCTCTTCGAGCGTCGGAGTGAGGCTCGAGGAGACTTATAACGGGTGGCGGAAGCGTATATAATACAAGTGACCAATATCCGGGATCGCGCAGGACTGACTGGGACTCCTCTAGGCGTCGGACACACTATCAAACTCTTCATCCAAGAGATCGCCTTCGTCCACATCTGGCCAAATCAACAAGCCAGGTGAGTACTATGAAAGTACTCGCAAGACAGTTCGGACATAAGATATAACAAATGTAAACATGAAGCATATAAACAAGTTAACCAGTGCGTTCAGACATAGAGATAATAAATACTGGGTGCCAAACGAAGGTCTGAATGACTCCTCGAGAGGAAACTGCAGAATAGTAATACTGGTGCCAAACGAGTGTCTGAATGACTCCTCGAGAGGAAACTGCAAGAATAGTAATACTGGTGCCAAACGAGGGTCTGAATGACTCCTCGAGAGGAAAATGCAAGAATAGGAATACTGGTGCCAAACGAGTGTCTGAATGACTCCTCGAGAGGAAACTACAAGAATAGTAATACTGGTGCCAAATGAGTGTCTGAATGACTCCTCGAGAGGAAACTGCAGAAATAATAATACTGGTGCCAAACGAGTGTCTGAATGACTCCTCGAGAGGAAACTGCAGAATAATAATACTGGTGCCAAACGAGTGTCTGAATGACTCCTCGAGAGGAAACTGCAGAAATAATAATACTGGTGCCAAACGAGGGTCTGAATGACTCCTCGAGAGGAAACTGCAGAATAATAATAATGCCACAGTCGGACGTCTGAGCGACATCACATAAAGGGCTTATAACAGAAAATAAAAGACGAACATGCCACAGTCGGACGTCTGAGCGACATCACATAAAGGGCTTATAATGTAGCTCAAAAATTCATTAGCTCGAGAGTATAAATTATCACAAGTACGAGACAAATATAAAGTTAGTCCATCCACAGGAAATAACAATAAACTGGATTTACCACTTGAGCTTGTTCACCGGGGACAAGTTTTTCACACGGATAGATATGGATATAATGATTTCACTACTTGATCATGGATACGATGACTTGGAAGCATTTGACTCTGCAGAGTTTGTACTTAACCACAGCCAACGGATTTCAGTAGTCACGAGGACTAGTTCCGTTTACGGTGTTTTGGAAGAAACACGTCTAACCAGTACACACCCATTTCAACCATTCCGAAGCCAGGGATCACCCTCGGCAACGTTCAAGAAAAACCTTGAGACGGGGAGGCTACAACCTCGCGTAGCATGGGATCAAATTTCTATACGCGCGCTCTAAGGGGGTGCCCCCCCTCTCGGTCCCAACCGGAAACACCCATGCCCCCTGACCGGATGACTGGCTTTAATCCTGGGCCAAGGTACCATCATCCCGGCCTCTCTGTTTGGTGTGTACACGGAAAGAGGTTACCAACTTACTAAACCGCATCCTGGCAATGAGACATGTGGTAGCACGGAAAGGGGAAAGAACGGTAACGTGGCTCCAACCACGTTAACGTCGGAGGAAGTCGGATGACGCAAGGCTGGTATGCTACAACAGTACCACCTTGCTGCCCTTCATGTCACCACATGATTTGGCCATCTCTCATCAGAGATCATCGCAACTTTGGAACATGCGGGAAAGGAACGATAACGTGGCTCCAACCACGTTAACGTCGGAGAAAGTCGGATGACGCAAGGCTGGTATGCTACAACAGTACCACCTTGCTGCCCTTCATGTCACCACATGATTAGGCCATCTCTCATCAGAGATCATCGCGGCTTTGGAACAACCGGGTCGTTGCCTTACAAGCAACGAGGTATTTACCGACACTCATATGCCACGCACAAACTTTCACGCAAACATGCAAAACACCTGTCATATCAAATGTTCAAAACATGCTTGCCTGGTTCGGAGAAGTCGGAGTCTAGCTCGGCGAAGTTCGCGGCTCCTTCACCTCTTCCGGAACCTACGGCAATCACGGAACGGGTACTAACGTGAAAACCAACACTTGCACAGAAACTTTCCAAATAATTTTCAAATAAATCCCATAAAAAACTAGACAAAATTTGAAGATTGTCAGAAAAGAATCACTCAAAATTCCATTTTATTAAAAAGTTATAAAGGTTTCTGTCCAGGGACTTATCTGTAATGAAACAGAAAAGTTCCAGGGTTTTAACTAAGAAAACAGAAAACGCTGCGGTTGGGAATGCGCAAGCGCAAAGGAGAAAACGTATTTGCCCGTAGGCGCCAACAGAAAACGGTTCGGAGGAGAATAGAATAGAGGCTGACAGGCGGGGTCCACCTGTCAGGTTCAAAAAGCTCGCCGGCGCCCGAAGACTGCGGTGGACGCCGGCGTCGAACCACGACGAGTTAGGAGAAACAGAGGGTACCAAGAGCTTCAGCGTCTTCTTCCGCATAGGTGGGTGGTGGACTCGTCCAACGGGGAGCACCACGTCGACGGCGACACTATCTCCGGCGGACGACGGCTCGGGTGAGGATGGGGAACTCCGGTGGAGGGCTGCAAACTACGAATTGAGGCGCGGGTCAGAACGAGGGATGCAAGGTGAAGCTACTGGCAAGAGATGGGAGGCAGAGGCGCACACACGGGAGCGAATCGAGCTGGATCCCGTGGCGGGTCGCGGCGGCCGGAGTCGAGGAAGGAGACCTCCTCGGGGCTCTTCCAGTGGCTAGGCGTGCTCTAGGTGGAGTGCAGGGGTGGTGGGTGCTCGAGTTGAAGCTCGGGGCCTCTATTTATAGGCAGATCGACGGGGTGGCCGTGAACGGAGAATCTCCGGTGAGCGATTACGGCGATGCAGTGGATTGGCAGGAGGTTTGAGTGGCCAGGCAGCATCAGTGGAGGTTACTGGTGTCGTTCCACCGCTAATCGGGTCGGTCTTGGCGTAACGGCGTCGGTCCACGGTGGGGTGACCGCACGGGCTCACGGCGGCAGAGAGCGCGCTCCGCGCCCTGCGGTTCACGACGAGAGCGGCAGCGCGTTCGGGGGAGTGGAAGGCCACGCGGCGCGCTCCGGTGGCTTTGGGCGGCGCTGGGTGGCGCCGTCGGCGCTGCGCCTCTCTCTGGCGGCCGCAAAGCCGCCGCTGGCGTCAGTCACGGGGCGGCGCACCTTCTGCTGTTCGTCACCGACGTCCGCAAGGTGCCAGGCATTCGTGCGGAGCAGGAACAAGGGGAGGGGACGAGGAGCAAGGCGCCAACGCTGCACTGTCGAGATCGACAACATGCTCTGAAGAAAATGACAGTAGGGCACTGAACTGAATTTCTGAATCTCTGAACTTGACATTGACAAAGCACTACAGGTGTTCGACAGAATGATTAGGCAAGCAGAATTTTTTTCTGGAGCTGGCACTTGGTGAGGTGACCACTCAATGCACCCAGAGGCTGCCTGATTTTACTTGGAATTTTTGGAAAAGGATTTGAATGAATTTCACCAAATTTGACAAATCTGGTCCAAACTTGCAGCAAGTGTAGTTTGAAAATTTTGAACTGAACGCCAGTGGATCTTCATGGATCTTGGTTGAGGGTTCAAAGGACTAGGAAGGGAAAAAGGTTTGGGGGCAAAAATCAAAACAGAAAGTGGAGTTCCTTTGTAAATCACCAATGGCTAGAATAGAAGACAGAAATTTGTTAGAATATGTTTTGAATGGAAAAATTTATATGGAGAGGTACAACTTGCTGGATTTGATGCAAAACATGATCCAAAGATGAGGGAAGGTTTTGGAGAGTGGATTTTGCACTAAGGCCATGGCAAGAGAGAAAAATTGAAAGTGGTAAAGGATTATTCCAAAAGCCATAGTGCATTTTCAAAAAGATTTTTAAAAAGGTCATTTTCCCCAAATGAAAAGCATTTTGTCTTGAGTCCAAATAAAAAGCAAGAACCTCCAAGACCAAAGACAGATCTTGGGTGAATCCAAATAAAACCTTTGCCATAAAAAAATATATTTGAAAGGGAGAGTTCTTTTGAAGAAAAATTTTAAATCACCTCCCTCAAGTCAAATAAAATCTTTTGAAAAATCCAAATAAAAATTTTAGGTGTCACAGGTGGTGGTGGATTGCCTCTTGGGCTGATGATGAACAGTACAAAGGGAAGAACAACCTCCTGAGGTTGAGGTGTCTTTGTGCTCTGCGGACTTGCGGGTGTGTGGATCCAGTCCAAGATGAGTTGGCTCTACTATGGTGGCTAGTTCGACTTATATAGGCCCTGGTCCTCTCCCCAAATATTGAGCGGGAAGGGAGCCAACAACGGCCAATTTGAAAGGGGACAGCTAGTACAGCTTATCCTGACAAAAGCGGTCTTCGCCTGCAAAAGGCTCTGGTGATGACGCCGTCTCGGGCTCCATGGTGACCTCCGTCTTGCCGTCTGGCTGGTCTTGGTCTCGTTGCACTGTATGGAAACCTTTGCCTGATGCCTCTGTACTCCGCGCCTGCGCTTGCCTCCTTAGCACCAAAGAGGAAACAAGGACGCTGCGCATGCTGGCGCCCACCTGATCTCGATCGTCATGGCTCACATCACGAGAGCCTCGTGAGGTTTGCCCCGCCTTGATTTCTCCGCTCCTCGCGAGGCAGCCTGGTGAGGCTGCTCCGGAGGAGGTCTTGCGTCGTTCGCCTCGCGAGGCTTGGCCCCTCGCGAGGGTCTTGAATGTATCATTGATGAAGATGGGCCGTACAGGCCTGCAGCATAGCCACGCTGTGGGCCGCATGCAGGCAAGTCTGGGGACCCCGTTCCCAGAACACCGACAAGCCTTTTTAGTGAAATCAACAATGTAAAGATCTCCTCTACGTATACCGGTAAAGACCATTTTATGATTGTCTCTTCGAAACACTTGGCAATCTACTTCAGTAAATAGGACATTGAAACCGAAATCAGCAAGTCTAGATACTAAAAGTAAATTGTACCCAAGAGATTCAACGAGCATGACATTTTGTATGGAGCTATCATGTGAGATGGCCACCTTACTGAGGCCAACCACCTTACCCTTTGAGTTATCACCAAAAGTGACATACTTTCGAGGGCCGTCGTTTTCAGCATGCTCACGAAACATATCTTTGTCTTCGGTCATATGATCAGTACATCCACTATCAAGGACCCATTCCTTTCCTCCAGCCATGTAGCCGCGAAGATTAGCCATAAGACCAAAGTGTCTCATCGCATCATCAAGATTATAGTCACTATCATCTGTCGGATGTGGGGTTCCAGCAAACCCTTAAGGTTCGAACACTGGGGTGCACGCGAAGTCTTTCCCTCCTACCGATCTACGCCCTAGCTCGCTAAGATCTCGCGGACAAACTCGACGAACTCGCAACACAGAAAGACACGAGATTTATACTGGTTCGGGCCACCGTTGTGGTGTAATACCCTACTCCAGTGTGGTGGTGGTGGATTGCCTCTTGGGCTGATGAAGAACAGTACAGAGGGAAGAACAGCCTCCTGAGGTTGAGGTGTTCTTGTGCTTGGCGACTTAGCGGGTGAGAGCTGGGTGAACTGCTCGATGCCCCTACTGTGGTGGCTAGCTCTACTTATATAGGCCCTGGTCCTCTTCCCAAATATTGAGCGGGAAGGGAGCCAACAATGGCGGGAAAATTTGAAGGGGGAAAGCTAGTACAAGCTATCCTGACAAAAGTGGTCTTCGCCTGCGAAAGGCTCTGGTGGTGACGCCGTCTTGGGCTCCATGATGACCTCCGTCTTGCCGTCCTCCTGGTCTTGGTCTCGTTGCACTGATATAGTAACCTTTGCCTGATGCCTCGGTACTACTCGCCTGCGCTGGCCTCCTTAGCACCAAAGAGGAAACAAGGACGCTGCGCGCGCTGGCGCCCGCCTGGCGCCCGCCTGGTGTCGATCGTCATGGCTCACGTCACGAGAGCCTCGTGAGGTTTGCCCCGCCTTGACATCTCCGCTCCTCGTGAGCCTGCCTGACTAGGCCACTCCTGAGGAGGTCTTGCGTCGTCCCCCTCGCGAGACTTGGCCCCTCGCGAGGGTCTTGGATGCCTTGTTGATGAAGATGGGCCGTACGGCCTGCTGGCTTAGCCACGCCGTGGGCCGCAGGCAGGCAAGTCTGGGGACCCCCGTTCCCAGAATGCCGACAGTAGCCCCCGGGCCCAAGGCGCGCTCGGGCTTGGCTTCGCGGCGAAGCCAAGGGTCAAGTTCGGAGCGCCGCGGGCCCCAAAAGCCTGTGGCCTCGGTTGACACGTGGCGGTTGATTGGACGTGGGCGTCTTCGCTTCCCCACGCTGCCCTTGAATCCGCCTGGCTATGCGGTGCCCATCTCGCACAGTTATTCTTCCTTCGCCCACGCCTGGCTCTTCCAATATCCCTGCTTCCTTGAGGCCCTCCTTTGCCCTTCCAATCTGACTTGCGCTCCGCCTGCTTCATCGCCATGGCGCCGAAACAAGCTAAAAAGGGGAAGAAACCTCTGTCTTTGCCAACTGCGCCTCCGTCCTTTGAGCCGGCGCTCGGCCGGCCTCGGGTGCTCAACGACGAGGCCATGGACAAGGTGCACCCCATGCTTGCCTCCAGTTTCAACGAGTGGGGAGAGATGGTGGCTTGGCCCGCGTCTCGCACTCGCATGGCACGGGCAGCCACTGAGGTCCCGATCTTCATAGAGGCCCTCTGGGCTGGCCTGATTCATCCTTTCTCCGCCTTCTTCAATGCGGTGCTCGAGCATTATCAGATCCACATGCTTCATCTCGACCCTCAATCTGTAACCCTTCTTGCCGTCTTCGCCTTCTTGTGCGAAGCCATGGTGGGCATCGCTCCTTCCGTGGCCCTCCTCCGCCATTTCTTCTCATTGCATCTGACCGGTCCCCGGCAGAGCTCGGGGTGTGTGGGCTTCCAGGCCGTGGCCGCGACTGCGGGCACGGGGATCGACTTCGAGCTTCCTTCATCCACGAGCGAGTTCCGCATACAATGGGTGTTTGTTGACACCGGCGTGCTCAACCCTCTGCTCCAAGTTCCAGCGGGGCCTGCTGTTCCGAACTCCGGCTGGGGCCATCAGAAGGTCACGAGCTCCCGCCTTGCCCCCATCTGGGCCAGGCTGAGGTGGTTGAAGGACCTCGGCATGACTGCGCCCATGGTGGTGAAGGAGTTCGTCAAGCGTCGAGCCGCTCCACTTCAGCGCCACTCCCGCCCGATGTGGGACTTGCTCTGCAGCTAGGACCACATGAGGTTTCAGGACAAGGGGCTTCCTCTAGCGACGCGACAAACTGTGCTCATGGTCCTATCGGGTGTCCCCCTGCCAGATGAGATGCCCAGGAATAGCTGCCTATTGTACCGCTGTGAGAACAAAGCCGCATTTGCCGCGAGCATGCCTTCCTTTGATGAGTGGGGGCTGCGCCCAATCGGCCTGGTGGGATCCCGCGAGAACCCCATCGTCGTGGTTCCCTTCCTCGCAGCCGGTGCCAAGCTCGCCCCAGGTGACGGTGCGGGAGAGCGAGCTCCGACGGGGGCCGGTGGCTCGAGTGCTGAGGAGCACATGCCGAGTGGTGATCCTGGGGCGTCATCCTCGGGGCCCTGCGACCCCCCTCCTGAGGCATCAGTCGCTGAGGAGACGCGGCATGCGGCTCCCGAGGCCAAGGCTCTAGGAGCCTCGGGAGGTTGTGGTGAGGTGGCGCTCGGCTGTTCGCCGCAACCGGGCACCCCTGAAGCCATCCCTCTCAGCTCTTCTTAGGCCCCGCTGCGCATCGGCCGTCACGTCCAGCGCTTCGGTCGTCTTTGTGTGGACTTCGAGGAGTTCCGTAAGAGGAAGGGATCCCCCAGCGGCAGCAATATCTTCGGGCCGTTGAAGCGACAAAAGTATATCACCATTGACGCGTAAGTATCTTATTGCCATGGCTTCTTGCGTGTGGTCTTCTCATCCTGACGTTTGTCCTTCAGGGCTCCTTTTGTTGAAGCTGTTGTGTCTTCTGAGATGCGGCCTCCTCCTTCATCAACTCCCCCATCAGCCTTGAGCATTCCTGGTTTGCCTGCCGCCCCTGGAGCAGGGTCGGTTGGGGGAGCATCTCCGCCTTCGTGGCGCGCTGAGCCCACGGCTTGGCCACCCCTCCCCCACAGTCTGGCGTGGAGCTTGGCGGGCGTGCCCAAGACTCGTCCTTTGCTCATGGACAACAGCTGGTTGGCTTCGATCTTCGGTTCCTCTTCAAGCAGCGAGCCCCGATCGGCTTGGGCTCCTCGCGAGGACGGGCTGACGTCAGGTGCGGCGTCAGCCCCAGCCCCCTGCCGGGAGGTGGCGTGCCACTTGGCGCCCCGCCCGCAGCCCCCAAGGTGGAGGACGAAGTGGGTCAAGCGTTCGAGCTCGAGCGCGAGCGGAGCGTAGTTCGTCACGAACTCTTCCAGGAGGCGATGGGCGCGATGAGCCGACTTGGTGAAGAGCTCGCGGGTGTCGACTCGCGCCTTGAGGCTGAAGGTCTCCGGCTGGTGGAGGAGCGGCGCAAGCTAAGGGTGGCCACCAACCTCGGTCGCTATCAGCGCGACCTTGAGAGTGCGAAGGCCGAGGCGTCCCTCAAGATCGCCCATGAAGCCCGCTCGCGAGCCTTGGAAGAGGCTCGCGAGGCTGACCGCCGTCGCGAGGCTGCGGAGGAGCGCGCATGGGAGCTCCAGGCCTGGAGCGCGTCCCTTGAGTAGCAGGTGGAGGCGCGCAGGGCCGCTCTTGCATCGCTGCGGGGGACGCCCGCGGAGGATGAGGAGGTCCGGAAGCGCGATGAGGCGCTGGTCCTGGAAGCCGTGCAGCGCAGCCTCGAGCTCGAGCAACTGGAGACGAGGGAGCGTCAAGTTGCTCAAGCAGAAGATGCCGTTGGGGCTCGCGAGGCCAGAGTCAAGGAGGAGGTCAATCGCCGGGTGGCCGAGGTTCGCGCAGACCTGGAGGGTAGGTACGACCTGAAGCTGAAGCTCGCAGGTACGGAGGATGCGGGCAGGGTCACTGCCCTCCGGCCCAAGTTGGATGAGGCTGAGAGGCGTGCGGAAGCCACGGCCCTCGCCCTGGTTACGGCGCAGGCGGACATGGCCTCCGCCTGCGCCGAGCTGCGTTCCCTTCGGAGGCGGGTTGATGACGCTAAGGCCGTCGCACGGCAAAACACAGAGGAAGTGCTCCAACGACGAACGCTGGAGCGCGGGCATGCCCCTATGCTTCAGGATCTTTGGAACAGGGCCAATACCGCCCTGGGCCATATTACCGACGTGGATTTACCGGCCCCTCACTCGAATGACTATGCCAGCCACCTGACCTTCTTCACCGAGGTGGTGACCCGCCTAGAGGCTCGATCTGCCAGAGATCGCCAGCTTGTGGAGGAAAGGGGGCGTGGCCTGCTTGAGCACGCTTTCTCCCGTGTCTTCAGCCACCTTCTGAATGCCGACCCCAACTTCGATTTCGACGCTGCCATCGCCCCCGTACCCACGGCCGTTCGGGGCGACCTGGCGCGTTGGGTTGAGGACAATGTGGACG
The DNA here is from genome assembly GCF_018294505.1 of Triticum aestivum. Taxonomy (NCBI): domain Eukaryota; kingdom Viridiplantae; phylum Streptophyta; class Magnoliopsida; order Poales; family Poaceae; genus Triticum; species Triticum aestivum. Next base: position 389,568,961 of record NC_057805.1, read on the forward strand.
CGTTGGTCAGGGCCTTCACTTCGGAGGATGACGCGGTGGTGGTCGTCGCAGACAAAGGCGACGTGGTGGACGACGATGTCGGGGGCGTCGCTAACGGCGACGACGATGACGACACGAGTGACGCGTCCGCGGGTGATGTAGCGAGCGACATTTCTGGCTGATCCCATGTTCTCCTGTCGTTTCACCCTGTACACAAAACTCGGGCGTGGCCCTTGGAAAACTTGTAAGAGCATTTTGAGAGGGGGAGCCCCTCATGTAAGTAAATTGCAGTTTTTACTTTCCTATGCGATGTGAGTATGTGTCCTCGTGAACTAGTGAATCCGGGGGCGAGTTTTCCGTCGTGGTTTACCTTAGTCAGCGCCAGCTTAGAGCTGGGTCATGAAGCAGCGAGTTTCTGAGAATCCTGCGGAGCTTATCGCCTCGTATGAAGGGGCCCCGCAAGAGGTGAGCACCAGCAGCAGCGCTGGCGCGCGCTCGGCGAGCGTGTGCTTCGTGCATCCAGCTCGCGAGGAGCTCGTGAGGGGAAGGCGACGGACATGAGTCCCAGACGAAACGAGATCCAGAAGGCAAGAAATTGCTCGAACAAGAAAAGGCTCCCCCCGCGCGCATCGATAAAAATTCGGCTTCAACTTAAATCCAGATCCAGAAAGCAAAGCTATAGAAAGAGAGATCCAAAGCAAAAGGCCGCGTCCGGCACCTAGTCTAGTCTTCCGGTCTTCAAGTCTTCTCACCAGCGCGGAGCTAAGTGCTGCCACTAGGCGTGGGAGGGAGCCCCAGGGCCTGAGGCCGGCGCTCCTGAGACTCCAGGGCGTGTACAGCCCCAACTCATTATTACGTGAGAGTGTCACGGGCGGCGAGTTTCACAGGCACTGGGCCTTCTTCACAGGTACCGGCCGTGCTTCATATCGCCAGACGAGGGCCCCGCCTTGCGCCACCCTTAGACCTCCTTTGAGCCGACCGGTTACCAGGACGACACAAAAGAGGGAAAGGGGACGCCAGCGGTGCCCTCGGCGACCACAGGTCCTCTGCCGGGGGAAGGGTCGTCGAAGCCTCCCCGACAGAGGGCCTACCTCCGGGTGTCCCCTGGCTTCGCGCGCCTTGGGGAGGGGCCTGGCTCCCGACCCGTCTCCTGCAGCCCCCAACGCGACCCTCCCGCCGGCAGGGGGGCCGTCGAGCTGGGGCCGCCGGCCGTTGCGGTGATCTGTTCCTCCTGCGACTCATGGTTAGCGTAAGCTTGCTCCTGAGGGATTAGGGGTACCCTGTAGTGGTCGTTGCACACACGGTCGTGGTGGTTCCCCGGCGGCTCCTGGAAGGCTTCGACGCCTAGCGTCCCTCCTTCCCAATCTTCTCCAATAAACGAGCCGGGTCGTCCTCCGGTGTGTACTCCTGGTCCATCATGCGGGGCACGTAGGCTTCCGGGGCTGTTACCTCGAAAACCTCGCCGTAGTGCCCCACACTCCATGTTGCCCGGCCCAGCGCGGCGTCCTGAGGGTGATAGCACGGCATCCCACTTGGCCCATGGGAGGCGACGCTTGTGCTCATGCTTGTTGCGGGAGGTATGGGGGGCGGCAGAGCCCCCGGCGCCGCCGGCCATGCTGGTGTTGACGAAGCCCCTGGCGCACCTAACGGCGTGTGGTGGCGGCGCGGCCCGCCGTGAATCCCTGTAGCGGCCTGAGGAGGGAGCCGATGACAGAAAGGCAGCGCTCCCGAGGCTGCCGCGTCCAGCAGCTCGGCAACATGTTCCAGCAGTGCGTCTCGGCCGCTTTCCATCAGCCGGCACCGCAGTAGCTCCCTTGCCACGGTGAGTGCTGCCCGCATGTTTGCCTGTTCCCGCCGCGAGTGAGGCACCGTCGCCGCGGCGTGGCTTGCTGCTCTGGCAGCGACTCGCACTTGCCGTGGAGTGAGGGTAGACGACGCCTGGCCGCGTCGCCCTTGCCCTGCAGGATTGGACGGTGCTCGTGCCGCCTGAAGCGCGGGGCTGAGGTCTTCATGGGCGGGCGGAGCCGACCGGGCTGGCCAGGCTGCCTAGCAGTTGGAGTCAGCTCTTGGGTCGTCGGACATCGTGTCCGCGGAGCGTCGGCAAGTCGATTGGTGGAGAAGAAGCTCCGGCGCACCCCTACCTGGCGCGCCAAATGTTGGATGTGGGGTTCCGGCAAACCCTTAAGGTTCGAACACTGGGGTGCGCACGAAGTCTTTCCCTCCTACCGATCTACGCCCTAGCTCGCTAAGATCTCGCGGACGAACTCGACAAACTCGCAACACAGAAAGACACGAGATTTATACTGGTTCGGGCCACCATTGTGGTGTAATACCCTACTCCAGTGTGGCAGTGGTGGATTGCCTCTTGGGCTGATGAAGAACAGTACAGAGGGAAGAACATCCTCCTGAGGTTGAGGTGTTCTTGTGCTTGGTGACTTAGCGGGTGAGAGCTGGGTGAACTGCTCGATGCCCCTACTGTGGTGGCTAGCTCTACTTATATAGGCCCTGGTCCTCTTCCCAAATATTGAGCGGGAAGGGAGCCAACAACAGCGGGCAAATTTGAAGGGGGACAGCTAGTACAGGCTATCCTGACAAAAGTGGTCTTCGCCTGCGAAAGGCTCTGGTGGTGACGCCGTCTTGGGCTCCATGATGACCTCCGTCTTGCCGTCCTCCTGGTCTTGGTCTCGTTGCACCGATATAGCAACCTTTGCCTGATGCCTCGGTACTCCTCGCCCGCGCTGGCCTCCTTAGCACCAAAGAGGAAACAAGGACGCTGCGCGCGTTGGCGCCCGCCTGGTGTCTATCGTCATGGCTCACGTCACGAGACCCTCGTGAGGTTTGCCCCGCCTTGACATCTCCACTCCTCGTGAGCCTGCCTGACTAGGCCACTCCTAAGGAGGTCTTGCGTCGTCCCCCTCGTGAGGCTTGGCCCCTCGTGAGGGTCTTGGATGCCTTGTTGATGAAGATGGGCCATACGACCTGCTGGCTTAGCCACGCCGTGGGCCGCAGGCAGGCAAGTCGGGGGACCCCCGTTCCCAGAACGCCGACATCATCATCCTCATCATAGTATCCATGTTCTACATCATCTTGTATTTGATCAACTCCTAGAGAGGGTAATTCATTAGATAAATGATCATCACAATGGGCACCTTTATGAATTCTAATAGCTTCGGATATGATATTGCTAATGATTCCAACATCTCATTTGGCACGCATGAGATTGGTAAGCTCAAATAAACAATCACCAAACTTAGGATCACTGGAGTTCATCTTACTCAAGGCAATATACTTATGGAGAATTTCATCTAAGTTTTGCAAGGAATAGTTTGGAAATCTTTCCTCAAGAAATTTCCATATAGTGTAGGCACAATCAAGAGTAGGCAAACATCCAATCAAGTTTCTAGGCAAGCCTCTAGTGATAAGATTGATAGTTCTAAGATTGCGAATCATGTCAAGATCCTCATCAAGGGTAGGATGCAAAGGATCAACATGAGGTGCACGAGGGGTATTAATGTACTTGTTCAAATGGTATCCATTGAAAATCTCAAGCATCTCATTTTTCCACTCATGAAATAACTCTCCATCAAGAATAGGCACTCTACATCTAAGACTCCCCAACATAGACTCATCCATCTTCCTCCAATGGTGATTAAACCAAAGCAATGGAGACCAATGCTCTGATACCAATTGAAAGGATCGAGAAGAGGAGTCTAGAGGGAGGGGGGGTGAATAGACCCTTAGTAATAAAAGTTGCAGTTTTTAATTTCTTTAAGTTGAAGTGGAGATTTAGCACAAGTTCAAACATTCACAATACATCTCAAGCACGCATGACAAGAGTATATGAGCAGCAGAAAGTAAAGCATGCAAGTTGCAAGAATGTAAAGGGATGGGATTGGAGTGTGCAAACGCAATTGGAGACTCGGAGATTTTTTATCCGTGGTTCCGATAGGTGGTGCTATCGTACATCCACGTTGATGGAGACTTCAACCCACGAAGGGTAACGATTGCGCGAGTCCACGGAGGGCTCCACCCACGAAGGGTCCACGAAGAAGCAACCTTGTCTATCCCACCATGGCCGTCGCCCATGAAGGACTTGCCTCACTATGGTAGATCTTCACGAAGTAGGCGATCTCCTTGCCCGTACAAACTCCTTGGTTCAACTCCACAATCTTGACGGAGGCTCCCAAGTGACACCTAACCAATCTAGGAGACACCATTCCCAAAAAGGTAATAGATGGTGTGTTGATGATGAACTCCTTGCTCTTGTGCTTCAAATGATAGTCTCCCCAACACTCAACTCTCTCAAAGGATTTGGATTTGGTGGAAGGATGATTTGAGTGGAAACCAACTTGGGGAAGGCTAGAGCTCAAGATTTATGTGGTTGGAATGGAATATCTTGACCTCAACACAAGTGTAGGTGGTTCTCTCTCAGAAAATGTATGTTGGAAGTGTAGGCATGTTATGATGGCTCTCTCCACGAATGAAGAGTGGGTGGAGGGGTATATATAGCCTCGGCACAAAATCTAACCGTTACACACAAATCACCAGACTCGGTGGGACCGAATTAGAAAACTCGGTCGGACCGATTTGGTTCATAATGCGACCGTTAGGCATTTCGGTGGGACCGATATGATCAACTCGGTGGGACCGATGTGCTAGGGTTAGGGTAAAGCCTCATCTCGGTTTAACCGATTACACAAACTCGGTGGGACCGATTTGGGTAATAAGCAAAACAGAAAGTTGGCCAAGCAAACTCGGTGGGACCGATTGCGTAATTTCTGTGAGACCGAAATTATTGCAATAGGCAACAGAGAGTTTGCAAGCCCATCTCGGTGAGACCGAATTGATTAGGGTTTCTGGCAGTGGCTATGTCAAGTGAACTCGGTGGCGCCGGATAGATCAAATCGGTGGGGCCGAGTTTGACTTTTGGTTTGGGACATATGTGGATGGGAGAAAGTCGTTGAGGGCTTTGGAGCATATCACTAAGCACTTTGAGCAAGCAAGCCATTAAGCAACACCTCATCCCCTTTTAATAGTATTGGCTTTCCTATGGACTCAATGTGATCTTTGATCACTAAAATAGAAAATGTAGAGTCCTGAGCTTGAGCTTGAGCCAATCCTTTGTCCTTTGCTTCTTGAAGGGGTTCCACATCCTCTAGTCCATGCCACTCCATTGTTGAACTTATCTGAAGCATACTAGATGAAAGCATTAGTCCAACAAGAGATATGTTGACATTAATTACCAAAATCACCCAGGGAGCACTTGTGCTTTCACTTGGGCATCCCCAAGCGTAGGCTCTTTTCACTCCTTATTCCTTAGCCCATCGAAACTTCACTCAAAATTTGAAAACTTCACAACACAAAACTCAACAGAAAACTCGTGATATCCATTAGTATAATAAAGCAAATCACCACTTTAGGTACTATTGTAAACTCATTCCAATTTTATATTTGCATTATATTTAATGTATTCTAACTTCACCATGGTTCATACCCCCGATACAACCCACAGATTCATCAAAACAAGCGAACAACACAATGAAAACAGAATCTGTCAAAAACAGAACAATCTGTAGTAATCTGGACATTAGCCAAACTTCTATAACTCCAAAAATTCTGAAAAATTAGGAAAACGTAGGCAATTTTTATATCAATCTTGTGTAAAAATTAAGAATTTTACCACACTCCAGCAAATTTTAACAATTCTGCTACTAGACGCAAAAGTTTCCGTCTTTTCACAGAATCAAATCAACAATCTTCCAAATCATCCCAAAGGTCTTACTTGGCACAAACACTAATTTAAACAGAAGAACACCATCATAACAGAAGTATAATGGTATATTTTATTTAAAAATAGAAAAGAAAAATATTGGGTTGTCTCCCAACAAGTGCTTTCTTTAAAGCCTTTTAGCTAGGCATTGAGATTTTGATGATGCTCACATGAGAGACAATAATTGAAACACAAACAGAGCATCATAATGAAGGAAATATGCCCTAGAGGCAATAATAAAGTTGTTATTTTATATTTCCTTATATCATGATAAATGTTTATTATTCATACTAGAATTGTATTAACCGGAAGCTTGATACATGTGTGGATACATAGACAAAACACCGTGTCCCTAGTAAGCCTCTACTAGACTAGCTCGTTAATCAAAGATGGTTAAGTTTCCTAACCATAGACATGTGTTGTCATTTGATGAACGGGATCACATCATTAGGGGAATGATGTGATGGACAAGACCCATCCTTTAGCTTAGCATATTGATCGTTCAGTTTTATTGCTATTGCTTTCTTGATGTCAAATACATATTCCTTCGACTATGAGATTATGCAACTCTCGGATACCGAAGGAATACCTTGTGTGCTATCAAACATCACAACGTAACTGGGTGATTATAAAGATGCTCTACAGGTATCTCCGAAGGTGTTTGTTGGGTTGGCATAGATCGAGATTAGGATTTGTCACTCCGAGTATCGGAGAGGTATCTCTGGGCCCTCTCGATAGTACACATCATAAGTAGCCTTGCAAGCAAAGTGACTAATGAGTTAGTTGTGGGATGATGTATGACGGAACGAGTAAAGAGACTTTCCGATAACGAGATTGAACTAGGTATTAAGATACCAACGATCGTATCTCGGGCAAGTAACATGCCGATGACAAAGGGAATAACGTATGTTGTCATAACGGTTCGACCGATAAAGATCTTCGTAGAATATGTAGGAGCCAATATGATCCAGGTTCTGCTATTGGTTATTGACCGGAGAGGTGTCTCGGTCATGTCTACATAGTTCTCGAACCCATAGGGTCCGCACGCTTAACGTTCGATGGCGATTTAGTATTATATGAGTTATGTGATTTGGTTACCGTATGCTGTTCGGAGTTTCAGATGAGATCACAGACATGACGAGGAGTCTCGAAATTGTCGAGAGGTAAAGATTGATATATGGTATGATAGTTTTCGGACACCGGAAGTGTTCCGAATTGTATCGGGTATTTATCGGAGTACTGGGGGGTTACCAGAACCCCCCGGGGGAAAGATATGGGCCATATGGGCCATAAGAGGGGAGCACACCAGACCACAAGGGGTGGCGCTCCCCCCTATGGAAGCTGGCCGAATTGGAAAAGGAAAAGGGGGGATTCGGCCCCCGTCCTTTCTCTCTTCTCCCGTCCCTTTCCCCCTCCGGTAAAAAGGAAAGAGGGGAGGCCGAATTGGGAGGACCCCAAATAGGATTCCTCCTACTTGGGGCGCCCCCTGGCTGCCTCTCCTCCCCTCCAACCTATATATATATATATATATATATATATGTGTGTGTGTGTGTGTGTGTGGGGGGGGGGGGGGGGCACCGCTAGAACACACACCAACAATTGTTAGCCGTGTGTGGCGCCCCCTCCACAGTTTACGCCTCCGGTCATATCTTCGTAGTGCTTAGGCGAAGCCCTGCGCGGATCACTTCACCATCACCATCACCACGCCATCATGCTGATGGAACTCATCTTCTTCCTCGACACCTTTGCTGGATCAAGAGGACGAGGGACGTCATCGATCTGAACGTGTGCAGAACTCGGAGGTGCCGTACATTCGGTGCTTGATCGGTCAGATCTAGAAGAAGTTCGACTACATCAACCGCATTGTCAAACGCTTCTGCTTTCGGTCTATGAGGGTACGTGGACACACTCTCCCCCTCTCATTGCTATGCATCTCCTAGATAGATCTTGCGTGAGCGTAGGAATTTTTTTGAAATTGCATGCAACGTTTCCCAACAGTGGCATCCGAGCCAGGTCTATGCGTAGATGATATGCACGAGAAGAACCCAAAGAGTTGTGGGCGGTGATCGTCATACTACTTACCACCAATGTCTTATTTTGATTCGGCGGTATTGTTGGATGAAGCGGCCCGGACCAACCTTACACGACCACGTTCATGAGAGAGGTTCCACCAACAGACATGCAACTAGTTTTGCATAAAGGTGGCTGGCGGGTGTCTGTTTCTCCAACTTTAGTTGAATAAAATTTGACTGCAGCTGGCCCTTGTTGAAGGTTAAAACAACAAACTTGATAAATCACCGTTGTGGTTTTGATGCGTAGGTAAGAACGGTTCTTGCTAGAAGCCCGTAGCAGCCACGTAAAACTTGCAACAGCAAAGTAGAGGACGTCTAACTTGTTTTTGTAGGGCATGTTATGATGTGATATGGTCAAGACATAATGTGATATACGTTATTGTATGAGATGATCATGTTTTGTAAAAGTCACTGTCAACCGGCAGGAGCCTTATGGTTGTCTCTTTATTGTATGAAATGCAAACGCCATGTAATTGCTTTACTTTATCACTATGCGTTAGCAATAGTTGGCGAGACGACCACGACGCTACGATGGAGATCAAGCTGTCAAGCCGGTGATGATGGAGATCATGACGGTGCTTTGGAGATGGAGATCAAAAGCACAAGATGATGATGGCCATATCATGTCACATATTTTGATTGCATGTGATGTTATCTATTATGCATCTTATTTTGCTTAGTACAGCGGTAGCATTATAAGATGATCCCTTAACTAAATTTCAAGGTATAAGTGTTCTCCCTGAATATGCACCGCTGCGACAGTTCGTCGTGTTGAGACACCACGTGATGATCAGGTGTGATAGACTCTACGTTCAAATACAACGGGTGCAAGACAGTTTTGCACATGTGGAATACTCGGGTTAAACTTGACGAGCCTGGCATGTACAGACATGGCCTCGGAACACTGGAGACCGAAAGGTCGAACGTGAATCATATAGTAGATATGATCAACATAGAGATGTTCACCATTGATGATGGCCCCATCTCACTTGATGATCGGACATGGGTTAGTTGATTTGGATCACGTATCATTTAGATGACTTGAGGGATGTCTATCTAAGTGGGAGTTCTTAAGTAATTTTATTAATTGAACTTAATTTATCATGAACTTAGTCTTGATAGTATTTGCAAATTATGTTGTAGATCAATAGCTCGCGATGTAGCTCCCCGTTTATTTTTGATATGTTCCTAGAGAAAAATAAGTTGAAAGATGATAGTAGCAATGATACAGACTTAGTCCTTGATCTGAGGATTATCCTCATTGCTGCACAGAAGAATTATGTCCTTGATGCACCGCTATGTGACATACCTGTTGTGGGAGCAGATGCAGACATTATGAACGTTTGGCAAGCTCGATATGATGACTACTTGATAGTTTAGTGCGCCATGCTTTACGGCTTAGAACTCGGACTTCAAAAACGTTTTAATGCCATGGAGCATATGAGATGTTCCAAGAGCTGAAATTAGTATTTCAGATTCATGCCCGTGTCGAGAGGTATGAGACCTCTGACAAGTACTTTGCCTACAAGATGGAGGATAATAGCTCAGCCAGTGAGCATGTACTCAAAATGTTTAAGTACTACAATCGCTTGAATCAAGTGGGAGTTAATCTTCCAGATAAGATAGTGATTGACAGAGTTCTGTAGTCACTATCACCAAGCTACTAGAACTTCGCGATGAACCATAATATGCAAGGGATGACAAAAACGATTTCCGAGCTCTTCACGATGCTGAAATCGGCGAAGGTAGAAATCAAGAAAAAGCATCAAGTGTTGATAGTTGACAAGACCACTAGTTTCAAGTAAAAGGGCAAGGGAAAGAAAGGGAACTTCAAGAAGAATGGCAAGCAAGTTGCCACTCCCATGAAGAAGCCCAAAGCTAGACCCAAGCCTGAAACTGAGTGCTTCTACTGCAAAGGGAATCGTCAGTGGAAGCGGAACTACCCCAAATACTTGACGGATAAGAAGGATGGCAAAGTGAACAAAGGTATATTTGATATACATGTTATTGATGTGTACTTTACTAGTGTTGATAGTAACCCCAGGGTATTTGATACCGGTTCAGTTGCTAATATTAGTAACTCAAAACAGGAGTTGCAAAATGAATAGAGACTAGTTAAGGGCGAGGTGACGATGTGTGTTGGAAGTGATTCCAAGGTTGATAAGATCACCATCACACACTCCCTCTACCTTTGAGATTAGTGTTGGACCTAAATAAATGTTATTTGGTGTTTGCATTGAGCATGAATATGATTGGATCATGTTTAGTGCAATACGTTTATTCATTTAAGTCAACGAATAATTGTTGTTCTGTTTACATGAATTAAACCTTCTATGGTCATACACCCAATGTAAATGGTTTATTGAATCTCGATCATAGTGATACACATATTCATAATATTGATGCCAAAAGATGCAAAGTTGATAATGATAGTGCAACATATTTGTGGCACTGCTGTTTAGGTCATATTGGTGTAAAGCGCATGAAGAAACTCCATACGGATGGATTTTTGGAATCACTTGATTATGAATCATTTGATACTTGCAAACCATGCCTCATGGGTAAGATGACTAAAACTCCGTTCTCTGGAACAATGGAGCGAGCTAATGAATTATTGGAAATAATACATACCGATGTATGCGGTCCGATGAGTGTTGAGGCACGCGGCGGGTATCATTATTTTTTGACCTTCACAGATGATTTGAGTAGATATGGTTATATCTACTTAATGAAACATAAGTCTAAAACATTTGAAAAGTTCAAGGAATTTCAGAGTGAAGTGGAGAATCATCGTAACAAGAAAATAAAGTTTCTACGATCTGACCGCGGAGGTGAATATTTGAATTACGAGTTTGGCCTTCATTTAAAACAATATGGAATAGTTTCACAACTCACGCCACCTAGAACACCACAGCGTAATGGTGTGTCCGAACATCGTAACCGTACTTCATTAGATATGGTGCCATCTATGATGTCTCTTACCGATTTACCACTATCGTTTTGGGGTTATGCATTAGAGACAGCTGCATTCACATTAAATAGGGCACCGTCTAAATCCGTTGAGACGACACCGTATGAACTATGGTTTGGCAAGAAACCTAAGCTGTCGTTTCTTAAAGTTTGGGGTTACGACACTTATGTCAAAAGGCTTCAGCCTGATTAGCTCGAACCCAAATCGTAGAAGTGCATCTTCATAGGATACCCTAAGGAAACAATGGGTACACCTTCTACCACAAATCCGAAGGCAAGATCTTTGTTACCGAGAATGGAACCTTTCTAGAGAAGGAGTTTCTCTCGAAAGAAGTTAGTGGTAGGAAAGTAGAACTTGATGAGTTAATTGTATTCTCTCGAATTGGAAAGTAGCACATCAGTGAAATCCGTTCCCGTGATGCCTACACCAACTAGAGAGGAAGCTAATGATGGTCATCATGAAACTTCAGATCAAGTTAGTACTGAACCTCGTAGGTCGAACAAAGCACGTTTCGCACTAGAGTGGTATGGTAATCCTGTCCTGGAAGTCATGTTCTTAAACCATGACGAACCTACCAACTATGAAGAGGCTATGGTGAGCCCAGATTCCGACAGATGGCTTGAGGCCATGAAATCTGAGATATGATCCATGTATGAGAACAAAGTATGGACTTTGGTGGACTTTCCCAATGATTGGCAAGCCATTGAGAATAAATGTATATTCAAGAGGAAGACGGACACTGATGGTAGTGTTACTATCTACAAAGCTCGACTTGTCGCAAAAGGTTTTCGACAAGTTCTAGGTGTTGACTACGATGCGATTTTCTCACTCGCAGTGATGCTTAAGTATGTCCGAATCATGTTAGCAATTGCCACATTTTATGAAATCTGGCAAATGGATGTCAAAACTGCATTCCTTAATGGATTTCTTAAAGAAGAGTTGTATATGATGCAACCAAAAGGTTTTGTCGATCCTAAAGGTGCTAACAAAGTGTGCAAACTCCAGCAATCCATCTATGGACTGGTGCAAGCATCTCGGAGTTGGAATATACGCTTTGATAAGGTGATCAAAGCATATGGTTTTATACAGACTTATGGTGAAGCCTGTATTTACAAGAAAGTGAGTGGGAGCTCTGTAGCATTTCTGATATTATATGTGGATGACATATTGTTGATTGGAAATGATGTAGAATTTCTGGATAGCATAAAATGATATTTGAATAAGAATTTTTAATGAAATATCTCGGTGAAGCTGCTTACATATTGGGCATCAAGATCTATAGAGATAGATCAAGACGGTTGATAAGACTTTCAATGAGTACATACCTTGACAAGATTTTGAAGGAGTTCAAAATTGTCGGGGAAACGACACCTATGGGATCACAAGAATCCCTACTATGGTTGCCGCGGCGCAGGGTTGCGAGAAGAGCAGGATTAGTAACCACCACAAGGATCATTTACCCAGGTTTGGGCCGCGAGGATGCGTAAAACCCTAGTCCTGCTTTGGTGGGTGTATTTCAGAGAGTTCTTGAGCTCTCGAACTAGCTGTGGTGAGTGTGTGGTTTGAAAGAGCCGAATCCTTCTCCAGTATGCCATGGGCCTCCTTTTATAGTCGAAAGGGGCTGCCATAGTGGCACACAGGAGGTGGAAAGCGCACAGTGCTATGAGCTTATCGCTCGTATTACAGGACAAGACGCATTTAATGCGTAGCTTAGGTGTCCCCTTGCTTTATTCGGGACGGGGGCGAGGCCCGTCTCGTCCGTCGCCGCTCCTCCTTGCTTCGACACGCGCCCTGGCCAGCGACGCATGTGGCGCCACGTAGGCAGGCAGGCAGCTGAGGTGGCGCAGTGGTGGAGCCTCCACGAAGATCTTCATGCCGCCACGTAGGTGCTTGATGAGTTGGCCTGGGAGCTGCATGTTGCCACGCAGGTGCCCGCCCAGCTGGTTGGGCTGGCAGCTGCATGTGAACGGTGGTGGAGACTTGGTTGGTGCGGGCCTGGTAGTGGCCCTGCTGGCGTCCTTGGTGAGGGCCTTGCCGGGTGGCCCGGCAAGGGTCTTGCCGTGGCGCGCTGTCGTCCCCGGCAAGGGCCTTGCCGGGGGTCTGGTGGCCTTCCTCGGCAAGGATCCTGCCGAGGATCATCGTCTTCTAATCCTCATCTGATCTTGAGTGTTTCTTGTCTTCACAAAGATCTGCATGCCACCATGGAGGTGCCTCCCGAGCCCTGGCCTAACGTGATATTGGAGACCGTGGGCTCAAGGGTGGCTCGCTCTGTTGGTGTGGGGCGAGCTGCCCCGGCAAGGGTCTTGCCGAGGGTCTTGGCCTTGGCGTTGCTCTTGTTGGGTAACGTAGTAATTTCAAAAAATTTCCTATGCACACGCAAGATCATGGTGATGCATAGCAACGAGAGGGGAGAGTGTTGTCCACGTACCCTCGTAGACCGAAAGTGGAAGCGTTAACACAACGCGGTTGATGTAGTCGTACGTCTTCACGATCCGACCGATTAAGTACCGAACGCACGGCACCTCCGAGTTCAGCACACGTTCAGCTCGATGACGTCCCTCGAACTCCGATCCAGCCGAGTGTTGAGGGAGAGTTTCGTCAGCACGACGGCGTGGTGACGATGATGATGTTCTACCGACACAGGGCTTCGCCTAAGCTCCGCAACGATATTATCGAGGTGTAATATGGTGGAGGGGGGCACCACACACGGCTAAAAGATCGTTGATCAATTGTGTGTCTAGAGGTGCCGCCCTGCCCCCGTATATAAAGGTGCAAAGGGGAGGCTGCCGGCCAAGGAGGTGTGGCGCGCCAGGAGGAGTCCTACTCCTACCGGGAGTAGGACTCCCCCCCTTTCCATGTTGGACTAGGAGTGGAAGAGGGGAAGAGGTGGAGGGGAGGAAGAAGGGGGGGGGGGCGCCGCCCCCTCTCCTTGTCCTATTCGGACTGGGGGGAAGGGGGGCGCGGCCCTGCCCTAGCCTCCTCTCCTCTCTTCTACCTAGGCCCACTAAGGCCCATTAAGTTACCGGGGGGTTCCGGTAACCTCCCGGTACTCCGGAAAAAACCCGATTTCACCCGGAACACTTCCGATGTCCAAACATAGGCTTCCAATATATCAATCTTTATGTCTCGACCATTTCGAGACTCCTCGTCATGTCCGTGATCACATCCGGGACTCTGAACAACCTTTCGTACATCAAAACATATAAACTCATAATATAACTGTCATCGTAACGTTAAGCGTGCGGACCCTACGGGTTCGAGAACTATGTAGACATGACCGAGACACCTCTCCGGTCAATAACCAAGAGCAGAACCTAGATGCTCATATTGGTTCCTACATATTCTACGAAGATCTTTATCGGTCAGACCGCATAACAACATACGTTGTTCCCTTTGTCATCGGTATGTTACTTGCCCGAGATTCGATCGTCGGTATCTCGATACCTAGTTCAATCTCGTTACCGGCAAGTCTCTTTACTCGTTCCGTAATACATCATCCCGCAACTAACTCATTAGTCACAATGCTTGCAAGGCTTATAGTGATGTGCATTACCGAGTGGGCCCAGAGATACCTCTCCGACAATCGGAGTGACAAATCCTAATCTCGAAATACGCCAACCCAACAAGTACCTTTGGAGACACCTGTAGAGCACCTTTATAATCACCCAGTTACGTTGTGACGTTTGGTAGCACACAAAGTGTTCCTCCGGTAAACGGGAGTTGCATAATCTCATAGTCATAGGAACATGTATAAGTCATGAAGAAAGCAATAGCAACATACTAAACGATCGAGTGCTAAGCTAACGGAATGGGTCAAGTCAATCACGTCATTCTCCTAATGAGGTGATCCCGTTAATCAAATGACAACTCATGTCTATGGCTAGGAAACATAACCATCTTTGATTAACGAGCTAGTCAAGTAGAGGCATACTAGTGACACTCTGTTTGTCTATGTATTCACACATGTATTATGTTTCCGGTTAATACAATTCTAGCATGAATAATAAACATTTATCATGATATAAGGAAATAAATAATACTTTATTATTGCCTCTAGGGCATATTTCCTTCAGTCTCCCACTTGCACTAGAGTCAATAATCTAGATTACACAATAATGATTCTTACACCCATGGAGTCTTGGTGCTGATCATGTTTTGCTCGTGGAAGAGGCTTAGTCAACGGGTCTGCAACATTCAGATCCGTATGTATCTTGCAAATTTCTATGTCTCCCACCTGGACTAAATCCCGGATGGAATTGAAGCGTCTTTTGATGTGCTTGGTTCTCTTGTGAAATCTGGATTCCTTTGCTAAGGCAATTGCACCAGTATTGTCACAAAAGATTTTCATTGGTCCCGATGCACTAGGTATGACACCTAGATCGGATATGAACTCCTTCATCCAGACTCCTTCATTTGCTGCTTCCGAAGCAGCTATGTACTCCGCTTCACACGTAGATCCCGCCACGACACTTTGCTTAGAACTGCACCAACTGACAGCTCCACCGTTCAATGTAAATACGTATCCGGTTTGCGATTTAGAATCGTCCGGATCAGTGTCAAAGCTTGCATCAACGTAACCACTTACGATGAGCTCTTTGTCACCTCCATAAACGAGAAACATATCCTTAGTCCTTTTCAGGTATTTCAGGATGTTCTTGACCGCTGTCCAGTGATCCACTCCTGGATTACTTTGGTACCTCCCTGCTAAACTTATAGCAAGGCACACATCAGGTCTGGTACACAGCATTGCATACATGATAGAGCCTATGGCTGAAGCATAGGGAACATCTTTCATCTTCTCTCTATCTTCTGCAGTGGTCGGGCATTGAGTCTTACTCAATCTCACACCTTGTAGTACAGGCAAGAACCCTTTCTTTGCTTGATCCATTTTGAACTTCTTCAAAACTTTGTCAAGGTATGTGCTTTGTGAAAGTCCAATTAAGCGTCTTGATCTATCTCTATAGATCTTAATGCCTAATATATATGCAGCTTCACCGAGGTCTTTCATTGAAAAACTCTTATTCAAGTATCCCTTTATGCTATCCAGAAATTCTATATCATTTCCAATCAGCAATATGTCATCCACATATAATATCAGAAATGCTACTGAGCTCCCACTCACTTTCTTGTAAATACAGGCTTCTCCAAAAGTCTGTATAAAACCAAATGCTTTGATCACACTATCAAAGCGTTTATTCCAACTCCGAGAGGCTTGCACCAGTCCATAAATGGATCGCTGGAGCTTGCACACTTTGTTAGCTCCCTTTGGATCGACAAAACCTTCCGGTTGCATCATATACAACTCTTCTTCCAGAAATCCATTCAGGAATGCAGTTTTGACATCCATTTGCCAAATTTCATAATCATAAAATGCGGCAATTGCTAACATGATTCGGACAGACTTAAGCATCGCTACGGGTGAGAAGGTCTCATCGTAGTCAATCCCTTGAACTTGTCGAAAACCTTTCGCAACAAGTCGAGCTTTATAGACAGTAACATTACCGTCAGCGTCAGTCTTCTTCTTGAAGATCCATTTATTTTCAATGGCTTGCCGACCATCGGGCAAGTCAACCAAAGTCCATACTTTGTTCTCATACATGGATCCCATCTCGGATTTCATGGCCTCAAGCCATTTTGCGGAATCTGGGCTCACCATCGCTTCTTCATAGTTCGTAGGTTCGTCATGGTCTAGTAACATAACCTCCAGAACAGGATTACCGTACCACTCTGGTGCGGATCTTAATCTGGTTGACCTATGAGGTTCAGTAATAACTTGATCTGAAGTTTCATGATCATTATCATTAACTTCCCCACTAATTGGTGTAGGTGTCGCAGAAACTGGTTTCTGTGATGATCTACTTTCCAATAAGGGAGCAGGTACAGTTACCTCATCAAGTTCTACTTTCCTCCCACTCACTTCTTTCGAGAGAAACTCCTTCTCTAGAAAGGATCCATTCTTAGCAACGAATGTCTTGCCTTCGGATCTGTGATAGAAGGTGTACCCAACAGTCTCCTTTGGGTATCCTATGAAGACACATTTCTCCGATTTAGGTTCGAGCTTATCAGGTTGAAGTTTCTTCACATAAGCATCGCAACCCCAAACTTTAAGATACGACAACTTTGGTTTCTTGCCAAACCATAGTTCATAAGGTGTCGTTTCAACGGATTTCGATGGTGCCCTATTTAGAGTGAATGCAGCCGTCTCTAAAGCATAACCCCAAAACGATAGCGGTAAATCAGTAAGAGACATCATAGATCGCACCATATCTAGTAAAGTACGATTACGACGTTCGGACACACCATTACGCTGTGGTGTTCCGGGTGGCGTGAGTTGCGAAACTATTCCGCATTGTTTCAAATGTAGACCAAACTCGTAACTCAAATATTCTCCTCCACGATCAGATCGTAGAAATTTTATTTTCTTGTTACGATGATTTTCAACTTCACTCTGAAATTCTTTGAACTTTTCAAATGTTTCAGACTTATGTTTCATTAAGTAGATATACCCATATCTGCTCAAATCATCTGTGAAGGTGAGAAAATAACGATATCCGCCACGAGCCTCAATATTCATCGGACCACATACATCTGTATGTATGATTTCCAATAAATCTGTTGCTCTCTCCATAGTTCCGGAGAACGGTGTTTTAGTCATCTTGCCCATGAGGCACGGTTCGCAAGTACCAAGTGATTCATAATCAAGTGATTCCAAAAGTCCATCAGTATGGAGTTTCTTCATGCGCTTTACACCGATATGACCTAAACGGCAGTGCCACAAATAAGTTGCACTGTCATTATCAACTCTGCATCTTTTGGCTTCGACATTATGAATATGTGTATCACTACTATCGAGATTCATTAAAAATAGACCACTCTTCAAGGGTGCATGACCATAAAAGATATTATTCATATAAATAGAACAACCATTATTCTCTGATTTAAATGAATAACCGTCTCGCATTAAACAAGATCCAGATATAATGTTCATGCTCAACGCTGGCACCAAATAACAATTATTTAGGTCTAAAACTAATCCCGAAGGTAGATGTAGAGGTAGCGTGCCGACCGCGATCACATCGACTTTGGAACCATTTCCCACGCGCATCGTCACCTCGTCCTTAGCCAATCTTCGCTTAATCCGTAGCCCCTGTTTCGAGTTGCAAATATTAGCAACAGAACCAGTATCAAATACCCAGGTGCTACTGCGAGCATTAGTAAGGTACACATCAATAACATGTATATCACATATACCTTTGTTAACCTTGCCATCCTTCTTATCCGCCAAATACTTGGGGCAGTTCCGCTTCCAGTGACCAGTCTGCTTGCAGTAGAAGCACTCAGTTTCAGGCTTAGGTCCAGACTTGGGTTTCTTCTCCTGAACAGCAACTTGCTTGCTGTTCTTCTTGAAGTTCCCCTTCTTCTTCCCTTTGCCCTTTTTCTTGAAACTAGTGGTCTTACTGACCATCAACACTTGATGCTCCTTTTTGATTTCTACCTCCGCTGCCTTTAGCATTGCGAAGAGCTCGGGAATTGTCTTATTCATCCCTTGCATGTTATAGTTCATCACGAAGCTCTTGTAGCTTGGTGGCAGTGATTGAAGAATTCTGTCAATGACGCTATCATCCGGAAGATTAACTCCCAGTTGAATCAAGTGATTATTATACCCAGACATTTTGAGTATATGCTCACTGACAGAACTATTCTCTTCCATCTTGCAGCTGTAGAACTTATTGGAGACTTCATATCTCTCAATCCGGGCATTTGCTTGAAATATTAACTTCAACTCCTGGAACATCTCATATGCTCCATGACGTTCAAAACGTCGTTGAAGACCCGGTTCTAAGCCGTAAAGCATGGCACACTGAACTATCGAGTAGTCATCAGCTTTGCTCTGCCAGACGTTCATAACTTCTGGTGTTGCTCTTGCAGGAGGCCTGGCACCTAGCGGTGCTTCCAGGACGTAATTCTTCTGTGCAGCAATGAGGATAATCCTCAAGTTACGGACCCAGTCCGTGTAATTGCTACCATCATCTTTCAACTTTGCTTTCTCAAGGAACGCATTAAAATTCAACGGAACAACAGCACGGGCCATTTATCTACAATTAACATAGACAAGCAAGATACTATCAGGTACTAAGTTCATGATAAATTTAAGTTCAATTAATCATATTACTTAAGAACTCCCACTTAGATAGACATCCCTCTAATCATCTAAGTGATTACGTGATCCAAATCAACTAAACCATGTCCGATCATCACGTGAGATGGAGTAGTTTCAATGGTGAACATCACTATGTTGATCATATCTACTATATGATTCACGCTCGACCTTTCGGTCTCCGTGTTCCGAGGCCATATCTGCATATGCTAGGCTCGTCAAGTTTAACCTGAGTATTCCGCGTGTGCAACTGTTTTGCACCCGTTGTATTTGAACGTAGAGCCTATCACACCCGATCATCACGTGGTGTCTCAGCACGAAGAACTTTCGCAACGGTGCATACTCAGGGAGAACACTTTTATCTTGAAATTTTAGTGAGAGATCATCTTATAATGCTACCGTCAATCAAAGCAAGATAAGATGCATAAAAGATTAACATCACATGCAATCAATATAAGTGATATGATATGGCCATCATCATCTTGTGCTTGTGATCTCCATCTCCGAAGCACCGTCATGATCACCATCGTCACCGGCGCGACACCTTGATCTCCATCGTAGTATCGTTGTCGTCTCGCCAACTTATTGCTTTTACGACTATCGCTACCGCTTAGTGATAAAGTAAAACAATTACATGGCGATTGCATTCATACAATAAAGCGACAACCATATGGCTCCTGCCAGTTGCCGATAACTCGGTTACAAAACATGATCATCTCATACAATAAAATATAGCATCATGTCTTGACCATATCACATCACAACATGCCCTGCAAAAACAAGTTAGACGTCCTCTACTTTGTTGTTGCAAGTTTTACGTGGCTGCTACGGGCTTAGCAAGAACCGTTCTTACCTACGCATCAAAACCACAACGATAGTTTGTCAAGTTGGTGCTGTTTTAACCTTCGCAAGGACCGGGCGTAGCCACACTCGGTTCAACTAAAGTGAGAGAGACAGACACCCGCCAGTCACCTTTAAGCAACGAGTGCTCGCAACGGTGAAACCAGTCTCGCGTAAGCGTACGCGTAATGTCGGTCCGGGCCGCTTCATCTCACAATACCGCCGAACCAAAGTATGACATGCTGGTAAGCAGTATGACTTATATCGCCCACAACTCACTTGTGTTCTACTCGTGCATAGCATCAACGCATAAAACCAGGCTCGGATGCCACTGTTGGGGAACGTAGTAATTTTAAAAAATTCCTACGCACACGCAAGATCATGGTGATGCATAGCAACGAGAGGGGAGAGTGTTGTCCACGTACCCTCATAGACCAAAAGCGGAAGCGTTAACACAACGCGGTTGATGTAGTCGTACGTCTTCACGATCCGACCGATCAAGTACCGAACGCACGGCACCTCCGAGTTCAGCACACGTTCAGCTCGATGACGTCCCTCGAACTCCGATCCAGCCGAGTGTTGAGGGAGAGTTTCGTCAGCACGATGGCGTGGTGATGATGATGATGTTCTACCGATGCAGGGCTTCGCCTAAGCTCCGCAACGATATTATCGAGGAGTAATACGGTGGAGGGGGGCACCGCACACGGCTAAAAGATCGTTGATCAATTGTGTGTCTAGAGGTGCCGCCCTACCCCCGTATATAAAGGTGCAAAGGGGAGGCCTCCGGCCAAGGAGGTGTGGCGCGCCAGGAGGAGTCCTACTCCTACCGGGAGTAGGACTCCCCCCCTTTCCATGTTGGACTAGGAGTGGAAGAGGGGAAGAGGTGGAGGGGAGGAAGGAAGGGGGGGCACCGCCCCCCTCTCCTTGTCCTATTCGGACTGGGGGGAAGGGGGGCGCGGCCCTGCCCTAGACTCCTCTCCTCTCTTCTACCTAGGCCCACTAAGGCCCATTAAGTTACCGGGGGGTTCCGGAAAAATCCCGATTTCACCCGGAACACTTCCGATGTCCAAACATAGGCTTCCAATATATCAATCTTTATGTCTCGACCATTTCGAGACTCCTCGTCATGTCCGTGATCACATCCGGGACTCCGAACAACCTTCGGTACATCAAAACATATAAACTCATAATATAACTGTCATCGTAACGTTAAGCGTGCGGACCCTATAGGTTCGAGAACTATGTAGACATGACCGAGACACCTCTCCGGTCAATAACCAAGAGCGGAACCTGGATGCTCATATTGGTTCCTACATATTCTACGAAGATCTTTATCGGTCAGACCGCATAACAACATACGTTGTTCCCTTTGTCATCGGTATGTTACTTGCCCGAGATTCGATCGTCGGTATCTCGATACCTAGTTCAATCTCGTTACCAGCAAGTCTCTTTACTCGTTCCGTAATACATCATCCCGCAACTAACTCATTAGTGACAATGCTTGCAAGGCTTATAGTGATGTGCATTACCGAGTGGGCCCAGAGATACCTCTCCGACAATCGGAGTGACAAATCCTAATCTCGAAATACGCCAACCCAACAAGTACCTTTGGAGACACCTGTAGAGCACCTTTATAATCACCCAGTTACGTTGTGACGTTTGGTAGCACACAAAGTGTTCCTCCGGTAAACGGGAGTTGCATAATCTCATAGTCATAGGAACATGTATAAGTCATGAAGAAAGCAATAGCAACATACTAAACGATCGAGTGCTAAGCTAACTGAATGGGTCAAGTCAATCACGTCATTCTCCTAGTGAGGTGATCCCGTTAATCAAATGACAACTCATGTCTATGGCTAGGAAACATAACCATCTTTGATTAACGAGCTAGTCCAGTAGAGGCATACTAGTGACACTCTGTTTGTCTATGTATTCACACATGTATTATGTTTTCGGTTAATAAAATTCTAGCATGAATAATAAACATTTATCATGATATAAGGAAATAAATAATACTTTATTATTGCCTCTAGGGCATATTTCCTTCAGCTCTGGTTATCTTGGGCTTCGGCCTTACCTTGGCTCACCTCCCCTGTTCTGCTTGGTGTGACCGTGGGCGCGGCTCCGACTGCCCGTGCACAGGTAAAGGGGTACAAAAGTGCGCCCCTCATTTTGTACACCGACAGGAGCCCCCGGGCCTGGGCCACACATAAGCGTGACACGTTGTTGGGCCAGGCCCAAAACGGTGCGCGGGCAGGCGGGGTGGTTTTTACCGCGGTAAAACTTTTCGCGCGCTGCGCTTCCCACGACCCGCGCGCGTGGCGCGGCGTGGCGTGGAGGGGTGCGCGTGACGTGGGCGGCCTGTGTGGGGCGGTTCCTGCACGCATGCGTCATATCGCAGTAAATGGGCAGCTCGTGCCTTCCCCATGAAAGGAGGGAGGCGTGGAGGCGCGGCTTATTTACTGCGCGGGGCCGGGTTGTGGTCTCCAAGGCGTCCACACCCCACGATCATGGGGTGGGGAGAGGTCGCTTCACCCGTCCCTCGATTCTGCACGTTTGCCACGCGTCCTCCATGTGCTTGGGGGTGGCAAGCGGTGGAGGCGGGAAACTTGGCCATCGCTGGTCGGGGCAGCGTGTCGGTCTTGATCCCCCGCGCCTCTGGTGGCTGGATTGGCCGAGCGGGGCGGCCGAGCCCCGACCCCGCCCCTTTATAAGGAGGGGGAAGGGGGGAATGGCATCCCGCACTCCTCTGTCATCTATCTCCTCCTGCTTCCGCTTCTTCCTTTCACTCGCCATGGAGAAAGGGAATCCTGGTCCTTCGTCGGTGGCGGCGAGGGTCGCCGCTCGACAGCTTGTCCCTCCCCCCTGAGCCCGCGGTGGTGGAACCGGTTGCGAGGGGAAGGGGGAGTGGGCGAGGCCGTCGGCGAGGCCAGGGCAGAGGTCGTAGCGCTCGGGGAAGAGGAGGACGGGGCGGCGCGCCGGCTTCGCCCCCGCCAATGATGCCTTTTCCGATGGAAGGCCATGTTGGAGACTAGCCCTGCGAGTTCTTCATCAGGCTGCGCCGGCCTCCGCGTCGCCTTTTTCTTCTTCCCGCCCCGTTTGCTCGGGAGATGGAGCGTGACCCGCCCCAATCCCTCAGATTGCACATGAGGGGCTGTGGGAATGGGGGCACGTGGGTCGACGTTGACTTCTCGGCTCCTCGGGTCATGTACCTCCGTCGTGGATGGAAGACGTTCGCTCGCATCCACAGCCTGACTGCGGGGCTCGTCCTCTACTTCAAATTAATGGAGGACGGCCTGCTCTCCGTCAAGGTCTTCGGAGACTTCGGGACTCGCCTGAAGTGCTGCGTGGAGAGCTCCACCGACGGAGATTCCGACGATGGAAGCTCTTCCTCGAGCGAAAGTGATGAGGATGACAGTGGGGCAGATGACGGGGACGAGTCCGACTAGGCGTCGGACGCCCCGCGCCTGGGCCGGTGCGGCAGCAGCAGCATCTGCACCTGGCCGCTCCTCCGGCAGAGTTTTGCCTGGGGTGGGGCCAGCTCCTTGAACTTCTCGGGGCCGTCTCCTTGGGCGGCTGGCGTTGGGAGGTTGCGGAAGAGGAAGAGGGCGGGCGGCAAGGCCGTCAACTCGGAGTACGCGGGCACCGACGCCTTCATCGCGTATTGCCGGTCCTGCCGCCTCGTCTTCCAGCTCCTTTCCCGGCACCGTCATCACCGGCCCACCCGTGGGCGGCCACCGAGGTGTTCTCTTGGTGCTTTCTGCTACTTGTAGCTCGCCTAGGCGCCCCTTTTGCCCTCTCGCCTCCTTGACCTGCCTCCTGAGGAGAGGGACAAGAAAGGGATCATGGGCATCTTATCTTTTTTTTTAATCTGTAAGCCTTCGGGACTTGTTAAATTTAAAGCTTGTAATCCCCTTTGTTCATTCATTCCGTACGGACTGTACCTGTGTGGGATGCTTTTAATAAAAAGGGATGTTTGCCGGGTTTTTCGTTCATGGGTAGACCCCGCGACAAGGAGCGAATCCTTGTTACAATTTAAGATAAACGTTTTCACCCGGCAACAGGCCTTGCCGTCCCCCCACTTCGCTCGACCATTCTCGCGCCCTTGGCGGAGGCAGGGATGAAGCGGGCTTAGGCTCCTCGTTCTACTTCCTTGCCACTGCGACTACAACCAAATCCGGGCCCAGGAGATAATCCTTGGGTATAGAAAAGGGGAGCACGGTGGCCTAGAAATAAAACGAGGTTTCACATATCCCAGTTCCGTTCCGAAATGCATGATAGAGGATGAAAGACTTATCTGGATCTGCAGCCCCCGGCAACCTTGTCTTGCTGCGGTTGGATCCTTGTGCTTGCAGCCCCCGGCAACTCTGGTTTGCCGGGGTCGGGACGCCGGTCTGTTTCCTTTCTTCCAAGTAGCTCAGCGAAAGTGCTCATGTGCCCTGCGAACCAAAGGAGGACAGAAAAGAAACAGATAGACGCGCACTCGACCTCTAGGCTAGGGGTTAGTCGCCGCTAAGCACTATCAACCCTAACCAAGGAAGAGACTCGACCTAGCATGCATGCTATAACTTAGGGCGCCAGCGCTTCATTTATTTATGCTCAGGGTCTGCGCCTGGCTTTGTACAAAGGGTTACATGCCTTGCCGGCAAAGCTTGTACAAAAGGTGGCTTGCCGGGAGGCCCGGCAAGCCGCGCCTTACGGGTAAAACTTGCGAAGATGCTCGATGTTCCAGGAGTTGCTCACTGGGACAGCATCTTCGGTCTCCAGGCGGACTGCGCCGGGCCTGGTGACTCGCATTACCCGATAAGGGCCTTCCCACTTTGGCGTCAACTTGTTGGAATTCTTGGCCGACTGAACGCGCCGAAGAACAAGGTCGCCTTCCTCAAAGCTTCGGGCATGAACCTTGCGGCTATGGTAGCGGCGCAAGGCTTGCTGGTAGCGTGCTGCTCTCACAGCCGCCCGAAGACGATCTTCCTCAAGGAGCGTCGCGTCATCTTGGCGCAACTGCTCTTGCTCAAGCTCATCATAAGCGAGCACTCGAGGTGACCCGTATATGAGTTCCGTGGGGAGAACTGCTTCTGCCCCGTATACCAGGGCAAAAGGTGTCTGGCTGGTAGCTCGATTTGGCGTCGTCCTGATCAACCAAAGAACCGCCTGTCATCAATCCAGCGCCTTCCGCTCTTGCGCAGCTTGTCAAAAGTCTTTGTTCTTAGGCCTCGCAACACTTCAGCATTTGCCCTCTCCGCTTGGCCGTTGCTCCGTGGGTGTGCCACGGAAGCAAAACAGACCTTGCTGCCGAGGTCTTGAATGTATTGCATGAAGGTGTGGCTTGTGAACTGCGTGCCGTTGTCGGTGATGACTCTGTTTGGCACACCAAAATGGCAGACCAGTCCCTTGAAAAACTTGACAGCTGACTGAGCAGTCACCTTTCTCACTGCTTCCACCTCCGGCCACTTTGTGAACTTGTCGATTGCAACGTACAAGTACTCAAAGCCCCCGACAGTGCGGGGGAAAGGGCCCAGTATATCGAGCCCCCAGACCGAGAATGGCCAGGAGAGAGGGATTGTTTGAAGGGCTTGAGCTGGTTGATGAAGCTTCTTTGAATGGAACTGACACGCTTCACACTTGGTTACTAGTGCCGTCGCATCCTGGAGGGCGGTGGGCCAGAAGAAACCTTGCCGGAACGCCTTTCCGGCAAGGGCCCTCGACCCTATGTGGGAGCCACATATGCCTCCATGTATCTCTGCCAACAGCTCCAGTCCTTCCTCCCGGGGGATGCACTTCAATTTCACGCCGTTCGGCCTTCTCCTGTACAGGACGTCATCGACGAACTGGTACAGGGCAGATCGGCGGGCTACTTTTTCCGCTTCCTCCTGCTCCTCAGGAAGTTCCCCTGTTTGGAGGAATTGGACAGTATCCTGTGTCCATGCTGGAGCCTGGGGCTCGACGGCAAGGACCAAAGGCATTTCCTCAGCCATGGGCGCGACTGTCTCCATGGCCAGGGCTTGATGCCCTGCCGGAGCCAGTTGCCCTTTGGCGGGCTCAGCGTCCGCGGCAGCACCCTTGCCGGCAGCCCCAGGGGGCTCGGTAGGAAAGTACTTGCCGGGGCCTGACTTCCTCCGCTTGTTCTGCCCCGTTGATGGTTCGACGGATGGTTGGGTTAACCGGAGCAAAAAGGTACCTGGTTCCACAGGTAGCTTGAATGCAGCACGCTTTGACAGGTAATCGGTGATGTCGTTCTCCATTTGGGGGACGTGCTCTTCTTGGATACCGTCAAAACATTCCTGCAGCTTCCTCACCTCATCTATGTAAGCCTCCATCAACGGGCTCTGATAATCTTTGTTGACCTGTCTGACAACGAGCTGCGAGTCACCCCTGACGATGAGCTTCTTAACCCCGAGGTCTGCCGCAATCCTGAGACCGGCAAGCAGCCCTTCGTATTCCGCAGTGTTGTTGGTGGACATCTCCCTGTGAAAGTGCATCTGGACCATGTACTTGAGGTGCTCTCCGGTGGGCGCGACGAGTAGCACGCCGGCACCAGCGCCTTGCAGCGAGAAAGCCCCATCAAAGTACATGATCCAGTCATGGTCTGCTTCCCTGCCGGGGAGAGCGGTCTCCTGGATTTCTTCGTCAGGCGTTGAGGTCCATTCTGCAATAAACTCCACCAAGACTCTGCTCTGGATTGTCGAGGTACTTTCAAACTTCAAACCAAAACTTGACAACTCCAAGGCCCATTCCACAATCCTCCCGGTTGTATCTGGGTTATGCAGTATCCGCTGCAATGGGAGGCGGGTGACGACAGTGATCTCGTGGGCTTGGAAGTAATGACGCAGCTTCCTCGAGGCCATAAGGAGGCCGAAGAGCAATTTTTGCACGCCGGAATACCTCGACCTAGCCCCCTGCAAGAGGGAGCTGACAAAGTAAACCAGGTGCTGCATCATCATCTTCTTCCGCACCACCTCGCCTGACTGCGCAAGCACTGCCTCGGTGGCGCCAGATCCTGCCGGGGGCCCTGCCTTGCCGGCACCAGGCCCTGCTGGGGGGATCTTTGGCTTTCTATCCGCTGGTTCTGCCGCCGCCACTGCCTCTTCATCAACCTCTCTCTGCGCCACCAGTGCAGCGCTGACCACTTGATTCGTCGCCGCTAGATACAGCAGCAACGACTCTTGTGGTTTAGGCGCAACCAGTATTGGCGTGGAAGAAAGGTATTTCTTCAGATCCTGCAACGCTACCTCGGTTTTGGGGTCCACTCCATTGGGCCTGCCTTCTTCAAGATTTTGAAGAAAGGAAGGGCGCGCTTGGCGGACTTGGAGATGAATCGGCTCATGGCGGCGACGCAGCCGATGAGCCGACACACATCCTTGATCCGCTTGGGCGCCTCAATCTGCTCAATAGCCTTGATTTTGTCTGGGTTTGCCTCGATCCCGCGCTGCGACACAAAGAACTCGAGAAGCTTGCCGGACGGAACGCCGAAGACACACTTCTCAGGGTTCAGCTCGAGGTTGATCTTGCGCAGGTTGGCAAATGCCTCTTCCAGATCTTGCACGAGAGTTGGCCCGTCCTTGGTTTGACCACTGTGTCATCCATGTATGCCTCCATATTTCTATGGAGCTGAGGTTCAAAACCAATTTGGACCGCTCTTGCAAACATCGAGCCAGTGCTCTTCAACCCGAAAGGCATCCGTAAAAGGCAATACGTACCACATGGGGTGATGAATGCTGTCTTTTCTTCATCCTCTCTTGTCATGAAGATTTGGTGGTAGCCCGAGTAGGCGTCGAGGAATGATAACAGATCACACCCGGCCGTGGAGTCAACAATCTGGTCGATGCGCGGCAACGGGAAGGGGTCCTTAGGACAAGCCTTATTGATATGTATGTAATCAATACACAACCTCCACTTCCCATTCGCCTTGCGCACCACTACCGGATTGGCCAACCACGTCGGGTGGAGCACTCCTCTCACCAAACCTGCCGCTTCCAACTTCCTGATCTCCTCTGTAATGAACTCCTGCTTGTCCAGAGCCTGCTTTCCGACCTTCTGCTTGACGGGCCGCACATGAGGGCAGACAACTAGGTGGTGCTCAATCACCTCCCTGGGAACACCGGGGATGTCGGATGCTTGCCACGCAAACACGTCGACATTCGCCCGCAGGAAGGTGACGAGCGCACCTTCCTATTTGCTGTCGAGGGTGGAGCCTATGGTAAAGGCCCCTCCCGTGCCATCCTCCCCGGTGGACACCTTCTTGGTCTGTGGTGGCTCGGCTCTGGATTTCTTGCTCTTGCCGGTAGAGCTCTCTGGCACGTCCTCGACAGTAGTGTAGCACTCCGAAAAGGCGTGCTTGCCGGAGTGGGTGCGAGAGGTCTTGCCGGGATTTTTCTTCCCTTCAGGGCCTTCAGCGGCAGGAGCAGGTGCCTTGAGGGCAGCTGCTGCAACTGCTTCCCGGTAGAGTTGGTCAGCGCAGATCAGCGCGTCCTTCTTCTCGGAGGGGACGGAGATGATGGTCAACGGCCGGGGCATCTTTAGCATGTTGTAGGCGTAGTGTGATGCTGCCATGAACTTGGCTAGTGCCGGGCGACCGAGGATCCCGTTGTAGGGCAAGGGGATCTCGGCCACGTCGAAGATGATCCTCTCCGTTCTGTAGTTCAACTCCCCTCCAAACGTCACGGGCAGTGTGACCTTCCCCTTCGGCTGGCTCCTCCCCGGATTGACCCCTTGAAATGTACCCGTTTCCTCGAGGTCTCCATCAGGAATTTGCAGTCTTTTGATCACGACAGGCGAGATCAAGTTCAGGCCGGCCCCGCCGTCAACCAACATCTTGTTCACCTTGAGGTTGCGTATCGTTGGCGAGACCAACAATGGCAAACACCCGACCGCGGTTGTGCGGTCAGGGTGGTCCTCAGCGTCAAAGATGAGGGGCGTGCTGGACCACTTCAGCGGCTTCTGAGCGTCGAACGACGGCTCCGCTGCTGTAATCTCACGCGCCCACTGCTTAAGCTGGCGGTGAGAAGTATGCAGCGAGGCGCCACCATCGACGCACATGGCCTCCATAGCCTTCTGGAACTCTTGCTCACCGGACTCGTCGTCCTCGTCGTGATCATCGTCTTCTTGTTTCTTGTCACGGCCCCGGGCGGGCCTCTCTTGCTGGTTGTCCTTGCCGTGGCGGCCTCCTTGGCCGCCACGCTTCTTGCCGGATCCCTCGGCACCATCCTGGTCCTTCTCCTTGTCCCGCCTCTCGTACTCAGCTTTTTGCTTCTCAGCAAGCAGCTCGACTTGTCGGCAGCTCTGGAGGTCGTGGCCCTTGGTGTGGTGGATCTTGCAGTATTGCTTGCCGGAGCTTCCTGGCTTGTCGGTAGCCGCCAAGGCCCGGCAGGCGGCGCACCCGGCAATCTCCTTTCCGGGGGCGTCTGCCTTGACCTTCTTGGCAGCGCCGGTGTCGTCAGACCCTTCAACGGCAAGCACGACCTTGCCTTTGCGTTTCCTATTGCGACGCCGGCCCTTCTTCGTTGGGGTGGCGGCATCTTCGTCGGTAGAGTCGGTTTCCGCACCGGCGTCTTCGCCGGGGTACTTCCTTCCCTCTTCAGCCCGGGCGCACCTATCGGCTAGAACGTAGAGCTCGGCCACATGGCACGCGGTCAGAGATCACTTTCCCCTCCCACTGCTTGGGACCTTGGTCATCGCCAGCTCTTCGCGCATCTTTCGGTTGCGCACGTTCTGATGGAACGCGCTGATCACAGCGGCGGGATGAACATCGGGGATGTTGTACTGCACCCGGCTGAATCTCTGGATGTACTTGCGCAGGGTTTCCCCTTCCTTCTGGGGAATGATATGCAGATCACTGGCCTGGCCATGAGCTTGGTGGCCTCCTGTGAAGGCGCCAACGAACTCATGGCACAGGTCCGACCAAGAAGAAATGGAATCCGCCGGCAAGTGCATCAACCAAGACATAACATTGGGCTTCAGTGCCAGCGGGAAATAGTTGGCAAGCACCTTGTCGTCGCGAGCTCCAGCAGCCTGCATCACGATGGTGTAGATGCTGAGGAATTCGAACGGATGGGTCTTGCCAGTGTACTTCTCACCGACGTTGGGGTTGAACGTGCGGTGGGACGGCCACTGGAACTGCCACAGCTCACGGGTGAAGGCCGGGCAGCCCACCTCGTAAGGTAGGCCGCAGGAGCCCCTCGGTGCTGGGTGGTCCATAGCGGGTCCCGCCCACTTGTCCGACTGGTGGCGCGTTTCACGCCGGCGCTCGATGGTGGTCCGAGCGTCTTCGTGCGCTCGTTCCCGAAGAACCTGGCGCTGGTTGCGGAGGGTCCGCGGGTCGGACGACGCTATGGAGATGTTATCACAAGCATCGTCACGACGGGCCGACGCCCACGGCGGCTGGCGAGGAGGAGGAGAGTGCACCGTGGCCGCAGCTCCCCCGGTCCTCTCAACGTCAGCGTGTGGTGGCTCGGTGGAGTGCCGCCCTGAGGGCCCCGCCGGCCGCGAATCATCTTTGTTGGCGATGGCGACGAGGCTCCGG
This sequence comes from Triticum aestivum, assembly GCF_018294505.1. Classification (NCBI taxonomy): domain Eukaryota; kingdom Viridiplantae; phylum Streptophyta; class Magnoliopsida; order Poales; family Poaceae; genus Triticum; species Triticum aestivum. The sequence continues at coordinate 389,599,273 of NC_057805.1, forward strand.
ATGGTGGCCCTCCACTCATCGAGCTTCTCTGCAGCAGGAGGGAAGTCGAGGAGCAGCCACGCGCGCGCCAAAGCTTTTGCTGGTGTGGGCGGCGGCGACAGCTGCGTGGATCGCGGCGCGCTTCGACTTCTAACCACGTTAGAAGGAGCTCCGTTATGATCCAGCGGCTGCGTGCCAATTTCGCCAGCACTTCGGCGGGCATGCTGAACTCCTTCATCCCGTGGACGACGCACAGGTCTCTTCCCACGGCGGTGCCCAGGGTCACCGGCGTGGTGACGCTGCTCGTCGCGCACACCATGGGAAGAGCGTGCAGTGGTCGCCGGCGTGGGCGTCTTGGAGGTCGCTGCGCCACCCGGAGGTGGCACAACGACACCCCTGGAGGGCCCCGCGCCGCCTGCGGGGGCCCCAGCTCCGTCTTTGGATCTGGCGACGTGCGGCCGGTCGTCGGGCGTGCGAACGACGTCGCTCGCTAGGCTCTGACTGCCAGGGTGATGCTGGTGCTCGCGGACCGCGGCCCGGGTCCTGTCCGCGACCGGGCCGCTGCTCGCCCATAGTGGTACGGGCCGTTCGGCCCCCGACGAGCCGATCGCTGTGGCCGTCTTCTTCTTGGGAGCCATGGCGACGAAGAACTGCTAGGCTAGCTACTAGACCAGATTCTAACAATTGCGCCCCCTACCTGGCGCACCAAAGATGTCGGGGAAACGACACCTATGGGATCACAAGAATCCCTACTACGGTTGCCGGGGCGCAGGGTTGCGAGAAGAGCAAGATTAGTAACCAGCACAAGGATCGTTTTGTTGGAACAGGCGGTACGCTACGCTAGCGCCAAATAAAATTTTCTACCGCGCACCCAAGATCATGCTACTGGAAATAGATCACGGGATCGGGTTTACCACTAGACGCGCAGTCACCACAGCGGAAGTAGAGTTGGTGATGCGTGTAGCCGATCTCCCGGGACGTCTCCTCCTCGCGTTGCCGATCTCCCGCGAACAGCGAAGGCCCATGAACGGTGATCTCCCGCGAACGGCACCTCGAGGTTCCCTCGAACGGTTCGTCCAAGCACCGCATATGCAATGCCTCCAAGGTATCCACATGTACGGGGAGCAGCGTCGAGCGGCGGACTGCTAGGTCCAGTCGCGCGGCATGGGCATGGGGAGTGGCGATGGCTAACCAGGGTTCAATCCGATCAACCCTAAGTGGTGTGCCCACTCCCCTTTATATAGACCTCCGAGGTGAGCTCAACACTTGAGCACACTAGGAGTCCACATCCATTTTCCACTCAGATCCAATCCGAATGGGCTGCAGCCCCTTAAGTGTGCGACCCTATAGGTTCACGTACACATGGAAATGACCAGAGTCGATAGTTGGTAGTGGGTCCTAGCAGAACGTGCCAACTCCCATGTGGGTATAAAGTCGTTTGATGAACCTCAACAATGTGGCATATGCAACATTCCTTTTGCCTCACGATATTTGTTGTCGAGCTCAAGGCGAGTACTTGTCACCCTTGTGTTAGCTCGACCTCTCTTCTCGAAACCATGATACAGATTCCCGAACTGGGTTAACACTTAACCCAAGTCGCATGGCCATGCTTTCCGAATCTGATCACTCGAGAGGGCCCAGAGAATATCTCTCCAAATAGGAGGGGAAAATTCCATCTTGGTCAACCATGTCTCGCGGCATGTCTCACGACTCACCTGAAAGCTACCTTTATAACTACCCAGTCACGGAGTAGCGTTTGATAGACCCTAAGTGAGTCGATCCTCATCCCGAGAACATGCGAGGACCTCAGGTCTAGGACATGGCATAGACATTGCACTTGAGACTAACAGATGACTATATCTCGCTGCGTCTCAAAGTGGGTCTGTCCGGCTCGGTGATCTCCATCCCTGAGCCCATACTATCGGTTTAGCATCTCCATGCACATGACTTGTGAAACATAGTCATCAACCGAGTCATATACTAGTCAAGGATATGTGTCTGCATAACCTTATCAACTAGGGACCATTGAAACAATCATCATACAATACATAGTTCCAGAAACAAGTCACATACTTATTGATACATATCATTGATGATGTTCAAGGACAATACAAAGGTCTCATGAATACATATGGAAATATCATCATCACATGATTGCCTCTAGGGCATATCTCCAACAGTCTCCCACTTGCACTAGAGTCAATCGTTTAGGCATCGTATGCCCATGGAGCTCATGTGCGCCTCATGCTTCGGACGTGGGAGAGGCTTCGTCAATGGATCAACAACATTTGCATCCGTGTGTACCTTGCATATGTTTACATCACCTCTTTCGACAATGTCGCGAATAAGGTTAAAACGCCTGAGTATGTGTTCGGTTTTATGATGGTTCTGTGGTTCCTTTACTTGCGCAATGGCACCACTATTATCACAATAGAGGTCCAATGGATTAGACGCGCCCTCAACCACACCAAGATCAGAAATAAAATTCTTCACCCAAACACCTTCTTTTGCAGCTTCAGAAGCCGCAATGTACTCGGCCTCTGTTGTAGAATCAGCTACCGTATCTTGCTTGGAGCTCCTCCAGCTCACTGCTCCTCCGTTCAGAATGAACACAAACCCAGATTGCGATCGACTATCATCCCTATCTGTTTGGAAACTAGCATCGGTGTAACTATTTACAACGAGCTCATCCTCACCTCCATAAACCAGGAACATATCCTTAGTCCTTCTCATGTACTTAAGGATATTCTTAACCGCTGTCCAGTGACTCTCCCCTGGATCAGCCTGGTATCTGCCCACCACGCTAAGAGCAAAACTAACATCGGGACGAGTACATACCATAGCATACATGATGGACCCAACAGCTGAAGCATACGGAATCCCATCCATGCGTCTTCGCTCATCAGGAGTCGTAGGACTCTGAGTCTTGCTAAGACTAATGCCATGTGACATGGGCAAGAAACCTTTCTTGGCATCTTGCATGTTGAACCGCTTCAACACCTTGTCAATATACGCACTCTGGCTTAATCCAATAAGCCTTCTCGATCTATCTCTATAGATCTTGATTCCCAAAATGTAAGCTGCTTCTCCCAAGTCCTTCATAGAAAAACTATTTTTCAATGAGTCCTTGACAGATTCAAGCATTTGAACATCATTTCCAATCAATAATATGTCATCCACATATAAGATCAGAAATGCAACTGAGCTCCCACTGACCTTCTTGAATACACAATGATCACAGTCATTCTTGATGAAGCCAAACTCTTTGACAGCTTCATTAAAACGAATGTTCCAATTCCGAGATGCTTGCCTTAATCCATAAATGGATCTCTGAAGCTTGCATACCATGCTAGACTTCTTTGGATCGACAAAACCCTCGGGTTGTGTCATATACACATCCTCGGTTAAATTTCCATTAAGGAAAGCCGTTTTGACATCCATCTGCCATATTTCATAGTCGAAATATGCCGCTATAGCAAGAATGATCCGAATTGATTTAGGCATTGCTACCGGTGAGTAAGTCTCATCGTAGTCAACTCCTTGAACTTTTCGATAGCCTTTAGCAACAAGTCAAGCCTTATGGACTGTGACATTTCCCTCCATATGAGTTTTCTTCTTAAAGATCCACTTGCACTCAATGGCTCGAACGCCATCTGGCAGATCAACCAAGTTCCAAACTTGATTGTCATCCATGGACTAATTCGGATCTCATGGCCTCAAGCCATAACTCGGAATCAGGGCTCTCCATCGCTTCCGCATACGTAGTCGACTCGTTGTTCTCCAAGAACAACACATTGTAGTCATGCAAATTGTGTAACCTTTCCGACCTCCGTGGAACCGGTGTCGACTCCACTACGGGTTCCCTGACTAACTCCGGTGTGACAGTATCACCTACCGGAACGTCTCCGTGTGGTTCTCGAATTTCTTCTAGTCGGACCGTCCTCCCACTAGCCTTCCGATTGAGAAACTCTTTCTCAAGGAAAACTCCATGTCGAGCAACAAACACTTTGCCCTCTTCACGGTTGTAGAAGTAATATCCCAAGGCTTCCCTTGGATATCCCACGAATATGCACTTGTCCGATTTGGGTGTGAGCTTATCCGACTGGAGTCGCTTGACATATGCTTCACATCCCCAAATTTTCAGAAAAGACAAACTGTGACTCTTCGCAGTCCATATCTCATATGGTGTCTTATCTACGGACTTAGATGGTACCCTGTTTAGTGTGAAAGCTGCAGTTTCTAGAGCGTATCCCCAAAATGACAAGGGTAAATCCGACTGACTCATCATCGATCGGACCATGTCCAACAAGGTCCGATTCCTCCGTTCTGACACACCATTTCTCTGTGGCGTACCCGGAGGAGTCAGTTGTGGAACTATTCCACGATTCTTCAGATGATCATCAAACTCCTGGCTCATATACTCACCGCCACGATCAGATCGTAGAAGTTTGATTTTCTTGCCGAGTTGATTTTCCACTTCGTTCTGAAACTCCTTGAACTTTTCAAAAGTTTCTGACTTGTGCCTCATCAAGTAGACATATCCATATCTACTCAAGTCGTCGGTGAAAGTCACGAAGTATTGGAAACCACCTCTGGCTGCCGTGCTCATTGGTCCACATACATCACTATGTATAAGTTCCAACAACTCGGACGCCCTCTCGCAACTCTTTGCAAAAGGAGTCTTAGTCATCTTACCGAGTAGGCAAGACTCGCATGTCTCGAATGATTCAAACTCAAACGAAGTTAGAATTCCATCATCATGGAGCTTCTTCATGCGCTTTTGACTAATGTGTCCTAGTCGACAATGCCAGATGTAAGTCGGATTTATCTCATTAGGCTTATGCCTCTTGACATTTATGTTATAGACTGATTCACCTTCAAGATCTAGGATAAATAACCCATTTACAACGGGTGCAAAGCCATGAAACATATTATTCAAGTAAATAGAACAACCATTGTCCTTAATACTGAATTCATAACCTTGTCTCATCAAACATGAGGCAGAAATAATGTTTCGACTCAAAGCAGGAACATAATAACAATTATCAAGTTCCATTACAAATCCTGAAGGTAAATTAAGTTGCATAGTGCCGACGGCCAATGCAGCAACTCTTGCTTTATTCCCGACGCGAATGTCAACTTCTCCTCTTGCGACATTCCTAGTTCTGCTTAGCCCCTGCATCGAGTTGCATATGTGAACAACCGATCCGGTATCATATACCCAAGAGCTACTAGAAACATCAGCAAGATAAATGTCTAAATACAACAAGTGTACCTGAAAGAAGTCATACTTCCAGTCTTCTTGCCCTTCTCGGCAAGCCACTTGCTACAGTTCCTTTTCCAGTGTCCGGGTTCCTTGCAATGAAAGCAAATACTCCCCGAAGCCGTCCCTGACTTAGGCGCAAGCGGCTGTAGTTGGAGTTGCCTCCTTCTCTTTGCCCTTTGCCTTAGCCTTTTTCTTGGACCAGCTCTTCTTGAACTTAGCCGAGTTCTGCACCATCAACACTTGACGATGTGTACCTTTCTTGATATCCTGCTCTGCCACTTTGAGCATCCCATGCAATTCAGTGAGCTTCTTTTCCATCCCATGCATATGGTAGTTCGAGATGAACGGCCCATAGCTGTCCGGAAGAGAACCCAGAATTGTATCTGTGGACAACTCATCCCCAAGTGGGAAGCCCAGCCTATCCAGAGCTTGCATGTACCCGATCATCTTGATCACATGCGGGCTCAGTGGATCACCCTCTTTCAGCTTACAATCCATCAAGGATCGCCAGACGTTGAACCTTTCGGTCCTAGCCTGCATTTGAAACATGCTCTTAAGGTTCTCGATCATATCGAAAGCCTCAATATTTTCGAACTGCTGCTGCAGATCGGGCTCCATAGAAGCCAGCATGAGACAGCTGATCTCGTTTGATTCATCAACGAGTTTCTGGTAGGCATTTCTGGCTGTGGCATTAGCATTATCGGCAGGTTCCTCTGGAAGCGGATTCTCTAGAACTTGTTCCTTTTTCTCATGCCTAAGAACAATTCTCAGGTTTCTATACCAGGTGGTAAAGTTTGTTCCATTCAATTTATCTTTTTCCATGATTGATTTCAACGCAAAAGGGGTAACTTGAGCAGGTAGTGCCAGTGATCTACAACAGAAATATGCAGAACACTAAGACATGTATTCATGAAGAGTAATTCATATTAAACATTTTAATAAGATCATTACTCCCACTAAAATCGACATCCCTCGGTTGATACTTAGTGATTCAAGATCCAAGATCAACATGTCAACTAGTGAGCTTTTGCATCACCGCTAGAGGACAAGATCACTCGGTAAGCAACTCTTGCTAATCGTATCTCCATACGACTTGTTGTTGGGGACATCTCATGCCTCGCTAACTCCTATGCCTCGTAGCCCAAAACTGTTTTGATAGCCACGACAAGTGAACCAATGCTCCGCGTGTAAGTGTCCGACACAAACCCGTCACTTCAAGGAGATCTAGTGGCACCCTAATTTCATAGGCCCGCCACTAAATATACTTGACATGTGAAGGTGCAGCAATTGGGGAGGCATTTGTACTTGACATTCTTTGAGGGATCACCCTACTTAAAAACATCTACCATGCAAAAGGAAGGGTGGATAAAAGGGATAAACTTTCACAGGCAGTTTATGTATGTGTGATATGGTATAGCCCCTTTTCACAGCGCGTGGTGATGTCCATCTCCACGTGCACAGTCTGCCCATGCATGGTTGTCCTCGTGGTGATTTCCATCTCCACGCCATGGTGTCAACCGCCAAGTGTTACATAAGATACTATGCTATTAAAAACTAATAGCTACTGAAAGTAAATTACATTACATGGCTTCTCATGTTGACACACAGGTCATTAATACAATAATGGGACAACCATATGGCTCCTGCCGGTTGCCGCACTCATGACACGCAGGTCATGAAACAATAATATACAAGCAACATACATGGGCTATACCATATCACAGTCATTCCCTGCAAAAACGAGTCAGACGTTCTACCGCCGAAGATAAAACCTCCAGAAACTCTATGTAATACAACTTTTCGTTAGCTTCAGTTTGACAGGTCGTGGAGCAAAATCGGAGTTCGTATGCAAAAGATACAGCCGTTTTACCGAGACCGCTCCAACAGATTTCAGCACCGCGGAAATCACATTTCCAAGGTGTTGATCTATGTTCCGATTCGATCAATCTCATTGATCTTCACGTGCTGCATCCGGATTTACGTTCCACTGTCTACCCCGATGGCAGACAACCGACCGGTAGGGGTAAGTCGTGTCACGACCTCTGCATCACGATCACGGAAACAAGATCACGAAACAAACCTTCAACACTGACATGCGCGACCGATCTCATCGACCCGCACCTGAACCGATCTACATATCTCATATGCATATCATCGAATCTATTACCACACAGCGGAGGCTCTGATACCACTGTTGGAACACGCGGTACGCTACGCTAGCGCCAAATAAAATTTTCTACCTCGCACCCAAGATCATGCTGCTGGAAATGGATCACAGGATCGGGTTTACCACTAGACGCGCAGTCACCACAACGGAAGTAGAGTTGGTGATGCGTGTAGCCAATCTCCCGGGCCGTCTCCTCCTCGCGTTGCCGATCTCCCGCGAACAACAAAGACCCATGAATGGTGATCTCCCGCGAACAGCACCTCGCGGTTCCCTCGAACGATTCGTCCAAGCACCGCAGATGCGATGCCTCCAAGGTATCCACACGTACGGGGAGCAGCTTCGAGCGGCGGACTGCTAGGTCCGGTCGCGCGGCATGGGCATGGGGTGTGGCGGTGGCTTACCAGGGTTCAATCCAATCAACCCTAAGTGGTGTGCCCACTCCCCTTTATATAGACCTCCGAGGTGGGCTCAACACTTGAGCCCACTAGGAGTCCACATCCATTTTCCACTCAGATCCAATCCGAATGGGCTGCAGCCCCTTAAGTGTGCGACCCTATAGGTTCACGTACACATGGACACGACCAGAGTCGATAGTTGGTAGCGGCTCCTAGCAGAACGTGCCAACTCCCATGTGGGCGTAAAGTCGTTTGACGAACCTCAACAATGTGGCATATGCAACATTCCTTTTGTCTCACCATATTTGTTGTCGAGCTCGAGGCGAGTACTTGTCACCCTCGTGTTAGCTCGACCTCTCTTCTCGAAACCATGATACAGATTCCCGAACTGGGTTAACACTTAACCCAAGTCGCATGGCCATGCTTTCCGAATCTGATCACTCGAGAGGGCCCAGAGAATATCTCTCCAAATAGGAGGGGCAAATTCTATCTTGGTCAACCATGTCTCGCGGCATGTCTCACGACTCACCTGAAAGCTACCTTTATAACTACCCAGTTACATAGTAGCGTTTGATAGACCCTAAGTGAGTTGATCCTCATCCTGAGAACATGCAAGGACCTCAGGTCTAGGACATGGCATAGACATTGCACTTGAGACTAACAGATGACTATATCTCGCTGTGTCTCAAAGTGGGTCTGTCCGGCTCGGTGATCTCCATCCCCGAGCCCATACTATCGGTTTAGCATCTCCATGCACATGACTTGTGAAACATAGTCATCAACCGAGTCGTATACTAGTCAAGGATATGTGTCTGCATAACCTTATCAACTAGGGACCATTAAAACAATCATCATACAATACATAGTTCCACAAACAAGTCACATACTTATTGATACATATCATTGATGATGTTCAAGGACAATACAAAGGACTCATGAATACATATGGAAATATCATCATCACATGATTGCCTCTAGGGCATATGTCCAACACGTTTACCCAGGTTCAGGCCGCGAGGATGCGTAAAACCCTAGTCCTGCTTTGGTGGGTGTATTTCAGAGAGTTCTTGAGCTCTCGAACTAGCTGTGGTGAGTGTGTGGTTAGAAAGAGCCGAATCCTTCTCCAGTATGCCATGGGCCTCCTTTTATAGTCGAAAGGGGTTGCCATAGTGGCACATAGGAGGTGGAAAGCGCACAGTGCTATGAGCTTATCGCTCGTATTACAGGACAAGATGCATTTAATGCGTAGCTTAGGTGTCCCCTTGCTTTATTGGGGACGGGGGCGAGGCCCGTCCCGTCCGTCGCCGTTCCTCCTTGCTTCGACACGCGCCCTGGCTAGCAACGCATGTGGCACCATCTAGGTAGGCAGGCAGCTGAGGTGGCGCGGTGGTGGAGCCTCCACGAAGATCTGCATGCCGCCACACAGGTGCTTGATGAGTTGGCCTGGGAGCTGCATGTTGCCACGCAGGTGCCCGCCCAGCTGGTTGGGCTGGCAGCTGCATGTGAATGGTGGTGGAGACTTGGTTGGTGCGGGCTTGGTAGTGGCCCTTCTGGCGTCCTCGGTGAGGGCCTTGCCGGGTGGCCCGGCAAGGGTCTTGCCGTGGCGCGCTGTCGTCCCCGGCAAGGGCCTTGCCGGGGGTCTGGTGGCCTTCCTCGGCAAGGATCCTGCCGAGGATCGTCATCTTCTAATCCTCATCTGATCTTGAGTGTTTCTTGTCTTCACAAAGATCCTTGCCGGGGGTCTGGTGGCCTTCCTCGGCAAGGATCCTGCCGAGGATCGTCGTCTTCTAATCCTCATATGATCTTGAGTGTTTCTTGTCTTCACAAAGATATGCATGACACCATGGAGGTGCCTCCTGAGCCCTGGCCTAACATGATATTGGAGACCGTGGGCTCAAGGGTGGCTCGCTCTGTTGGTGTGGGGCAAGCTGCCCCGGCAAGGGTCTTGCCGGGGGAACCTACTTCGTCCCTCTGCTCTTTGTGGTCTTGGCCTTGGCGTTGCTCTGGTTATCTTGGGCTTCGGCCTTACCTTGGCTCACCTCCCCTGTTCTGCTTGGTGTGACAATGGGCGCGACTCTGACTGCCCGTGCACAGGTAAAGGGGTACAAAAGTGCGCCCCTCCTTTTGTACACCGACAAAAATGGATCAGTCAAAGAAGGAGTTCTTGCCTGTATTGTAAGGTGTGAAGTTGAGTAAAGACTCAAAACCCGACCATGGCAGAAGATAAAGAGAGAATGAAAGCCATAGGTTCTATAAAGTATGCCATGCTGTGTACCAAACCTGTTTTGTACCTTGCCATGAGTTTGGCAAGGGGGTACAATAGTGATCCAGGACTAGATCACTGGACAACGGTCAAAATTATCCTTAGTTACCTTGAAGAGGACTAAGGAAATGTTTCTTGGTTATGGAGGTGATAAAGAGTTCGTTGTAAAGAGTTATGTCGATGCAAGCTTTGACACTGATCTAGATGACTCTAAGTCTCAATCTAGATACGTATTGAACGTAGGAGCAATTAGCTAGAGTAGCTCCATGTAGAGCTTTGTAGACATAGAAATTTGCAAAATACATATGGATCTGAATGTGGTAGACCCGTTGACTAAACTTCTCTCACAAGGAAAACATGATCACACCTTAGTACCCTTTGGGTGTTGGTCACATGGCAATGTGAACTATGGGTGTTAATCACATAAAGATGTGAACTATTGGTGTTAAATCACATGGCGATGTGAACTAGATTATTGACTCTAGTGCAAGTGGGAGACTGAAGGAAATATGCCCTAGAGGCAATAATAAAGTTGTTATTTTATATTTCCTTATATCATGATAAATGTTTATTATTCATGCTAGAATTTTATTAACCGAAAACTTGATACATGTGTGGATACATAGACAAAACACCGTGTCCCTAGTAAGCCTCTAGACTAGCTCGTTAATCAAAGATGGTTAAGTTTCCTAACCATAGACACGTGTTGTCATTTGATGAACGGGATCACATCATTAGGAGAATGATGTGATGGACAAGACCTATCCGTTAGCTTAGCATATTGATCGCTCAGTTTTATTTCTATTGCTTTCTTCATGTCAAATACATATTCCTTCGACTATGAGATTATGCAACTCCCGGATACCGGAGGAATACCTTGTGTGCTTTCAAACGTCACAATGTATCCGGGTGATTATAAAGATGCTCTATAGGTATCTCTGAAGGTGTTTGTTGGGTTGGCCTAGATCGAGATTAGGATTTGTCACTCCGAGTATCGGAGAGGTATCTTTGGGCCCTCTCGGTAATACACATCATAAGTAGCCTTGCAAGCAAAGTGACTAATGAGTTAGTTGCGGGATGATGTATTATGGAACGAGTAGAGACTTGTCGGTAATGAGATTGTACCAGGTATGAAGATACCGGCGATCGAATCTCGGGCAAGTAACATACGGATGACAAAGGGAATAACGTATGTTGTAATTATGGTTCGACCGATAAAGATCTTCATAGAATATGTAGGAGCCAATATGAGCATCCAGGTTCCACTATTGTTTATTGACCATAGAGGTGTCTCGGTCATGTCTACATAGTTCTCGAATCCGTCGGGTCCGCACGCTTAACATTCATGACGATTTAGTATTATATGAGTTATGTGATTTGGTGACCGAATGTCGTTCGGAGTCCCCGATGAGATCACGGACATGACGAGGAGTCTCAAAATGGTTAAGAGGTAAAGATTGATATATAGTATGATAGTATTTAGACACCGGAAGTGCTCCGGATTGTATCGGGTATTTATCGAAGAGTACTGTGGGGGGGGGGGGGTTACCGGAACCCCCGGGGGAAAGATATGGTGTCGGGGGAACAACACCTATGGGATCATAGGGAATCCCTACTACGGTTGACAGGGCACGGGGCTGTGGAAAGAGCGGGTTTGGGAGATCAACACGGGGGAATTTTATCCAGGTTCGGGCCGCAAGTGATGCGTAATACCCTAATCCTGCTTTGGTGTGTTTATCTGGTGTTCTTGGACTAGCTACAAGACGTGCAGGGTCCAAAAAGTCCGAATCCTTCCTCAGTACGCCTCAGGCCTCCTTTTATAGTTCCAAGGGGTCGCCACAGTGGCACACAGGAGGTGGAAAGTTTGTACTGTATACAAGTCTATCCCTGGCACCGTAGGACAAACGCATTCAATGCACTGCCGACGTACCCTCTCAACTTATCGGGGACGGCAAGGAAGCTCGTCCCGTCCGTCGCCGCATCGCCTTGTTCCGACGTGCGTCCAGGCTGACGAGGCATGCAGCGCCACGCTGGCTGGCTGGCTGCTGAGCTGGTGCAGTGGTAGAGTCTTCACGAAGATCTGCATGCCACCACGCAGGTGCTTGCTGAGTTGGTCTGGAAGCTGCACGTCGCACGCAGGTTCCTGCCTAGTTGGCGGGCTGACTGCTGTGTTGGAATGGCGGTGGAGCCTCGGTAGGTGTGGGCCTAGCTGTGGCCTCGCAGATGTCCCCGGCAAGGGCCTTGCCGGGGTCTCGCAAGTGTCCCCGGCAAGGTTCTTGCCGGGGGTCTTGTGAGCGTCCCCGGCAAGGAACTTGCCGGGGGTCTCCGTCTTCTGGTTCTCATCTAGTCTTGTATGCTCTTGGTCTTCACGAAGATCTGCATGCCACCATGTAGGCGCCTCCCGAGCCTTTGTTCCAATGTCGTTGATGGTGTTTGAACTCTTAGGCTCAAGGGTTGCGGCCTTGCGGGTGTTGGGAAAGTTGCCCCGGCAAGGCTCTTGCCAGGGCTACGCAGGCTTCCCCGGCAAGGCTCTTGCCGGGGAAAAACCACCTTGTCCCTTTGCTCCTCGCGCCTCTGGTTTGGCGCTGCTCTGGTCGTCTTGTGTCTTCGCTTGTTCTTCTGCTCTGCCAAGCGGGGCCGTAAGTATGGCTGCGACTGCCCGTGCACAAGTAAAAGGGGTACAGAAGGCCCCTACTTTTGTACACCGACAGGAGCCCCCGGGCCTGGGCCACATATAAGTGCGGAGCGTTATTGGGCTAGGCCCAGAACGGTGCGCTGGCACGTGTGGCAGAGTTTTACTGCAGTGACTCCCTCGCCAGTTGCGCTTCCCCACGACCAGCGTTGAATGCGCGACATGGGGGTCGTGTGTGACGTGGGGGTCATGCGTGGGGCGGCCGCAGCGTGCTTGCATCACGTCGCGGTGAATAGTAAAGAGGCAGCCCGCGTCTCCCCCTAAAAAAGGGAAAACTATAGGGTCGCTGCGCATTTACCCTCTGCGCCCTCCCCAATCTTGGAACCGTCGTTCCCTTCTTCTTCCTCAAGCTCTTGCCTTTGCTCGCCGCCACCGCGCCCTCATTGTCCTTAATCCCTCATTCCCTCAGAGCCGCTATGGTGCCCAAGACAGGCAAGGGCAAGGGAGCGGCCAAGGACACCGGGGAGAAGGAGGCGCCGGAGAGCGAGTTGGCGGTGCTTCGGACGCATTACGCCTACTTCCCCTTGACGGTCAATGCGGTCCACCTCAGGGACTACATCAGGCCCCTGTGGGGGAGGGAGACGATGGGGCACCCTGCCACGCGCATCGTCCCCGCCGATTTCGCCAAGGCCGGCCCAAATCGGTACCCTTTCTTCGTCGACTATTTCTCTTGCGGGCTCTGTCCCCCTTTCTCTAATTTCTTCAACGACGTCATGCACACCTACACTTCCATCTTCTGGACCTGACGCTGAATGCCGTGGCGTGCATGGCCTTCTTCGCCCATCTCTACGAGGGCTTTGCCGGAGTGCTCCCCAGCACGGCGCTCTTCCGCCACTATTTCGACCCTCGCATCCAGCCAGGGGGCGCCATCTCTGGCTGCATCACCTGGATCTCGAGGTCCCAGGAGAAGGGAACGTATCCGGAGGGCGCCCAGAAAGAGAGGTGGGATGAGTGGTGGGGCCGGTGGTGCTGGATCGAGGAGAGGGATCCGCAGGAGTTCTGCCGGGTTCACCAGAGTCCGCCGGTCCACCACAAGGACTGGAGCGACCTCGACGCCAACGATAAGAAGCTTTCGGTCGCCACCACCAGGATCCATCGCCTCACCGTGGCTGGGCTCACCCTCGAGATGATTGGGGCTGATTTCATCCGCCGCCGGATTGCCCCACTGCACAACAAGGGGAGGCCGGCCTGGGACTACAGGAACACGACTGGCGTCATGAGGCTCCCCCCCGGCTTGAAGCACAACTTCACGGTGATGGGGCATGCTCATTTTTGCCAGAGGCTCTTCCAGCTCAAGGTGAATGACAACGGCAGGTTTGAGAGGACCGGCAGGGCCGTCAAGGCGTCTCTGTTCAGGTTGCCGGCGGGAGTGGTCCCGTTGAGCGACAACTCTCGCTAGACCGCCATCATCGCCATGATGCCGGACTTCAACGCGCACGGCCTCGATCCGCTCTGGGACGAGCCAGAGGCGGAGGAGGTGCAAGCGTTCTTCGACAACTTGTCGGAGAATTATGTCCGTGATGAGCCACTGCTCATCTGCGACACCACCAAGGAGGAGCTGGACTATATCGCCGCCAGGGCGGCGGAGGCGGCGCTCGCCAAGGAGGCTGGCAGTGCCGGCACCGTGGAGGACGAGGCTGACATGGCCGCGAAGGAGAAAGAGCTCGCCGGGTGGGCGGAGTCTGCTGGGGAGGCCAGCAGCGTCGGCGCCGGGGCCCCCCTCGTTGAAGACGTGGTCGAGGAGTTGGCCGAAGAAGAGGGCAAGGCTGACGACCCCTCGGCCACAGGGAAGAGACGCGTCCTGCGGCGGGCTAGCTCCGGCGAGCCAGTTCGGCCCAGCAGGACCGTGCAGCAGCAACATGTCCAGGAGCAGTCCATGCGCCAAACGAGGGCCCGACGATGAAGGCCGAGGCATCGAAGAAGGCCACGGTAGCGAAGAGGACGGCTGCTGCTTCCTCCTTGTCCAAGCGGCGCCGGACCCCATGCCCTTCCCCTTCTCCTTCGGATGGCACTCCGGAGGTCATTTTCGACCTCGGGTCCTTAAGCCCGAAGAGGAAGAGGAGGCTAGTGGAGGAGGAGGTGGAGGATGAGTAAGCACTTCGCCCCCCATCATCTCCTGACCCCTCGCCTGTGCTGTCCTTTTTGGGCTTGATGTTATCTTCACAGGGACACGGAGACGTTGGTCCAGAGGGTGGCGAAGAGGGCCGGGGCTTCGGTGGGCGACAAGCCCCCTGCGAGCACTTCGCGCACGCCGGAGTTGGTGGTGATCAGCCCGGACAATAGTCCTCGACGCAGCCCCCGCTTCAGCCCCCAGCGTGAGTTCATTACTCACCCCTCACCGATGGGCGTTGGGGCACGATCCCTTGGTGCTGACCTTGCAGAGTTTGCAAGAGGAAAGCGGCAGCAGGAGGAGCCGCTGAGGTCCACCCCCAACACGCCGCCCCCATCGACCACGCCGCCCAGAGGGGCGTCCCCGGCAAGGGCACCAAGCACCGAGCCCATGCGCACAGAGGAGGAGGAGGCGAACTTGGGTGGTGGTGGCTCCATCCTGGCAACGAACATTGGCGGGGAGGGAACCACTTCTTCCCAGCTTGGCACGGGTAAGTGGCCTGCCTCCTGTCCATGTCTTTTCTTCTTCTTTTATTAAACCTGTATTTTGGCCTCGTCTCATTCTCCTTCTTGGTATCCAGACCCTCCCTCGGTGGACTAGGAGGATATTGATACCGTCATCGAGGAGGTCGCCAAGGACGCCAAGGCCGAGGCCGAGAAGATTGCTACGGAGGAGGCCGCCAAGACTGCCACTGAGGAGGCCGCCAAGGGGCCTGCCGGGGAGGCCGGCAAGGCTGCTGTCGAAGAGGCCGGCAAGGGGCCTGCTGGGGAGGAGGTGGCTGTCAGTGTCAAAACCGGTAGATCTCGGGTAGGGGGTCCCGAACTGTGCGTCTAAGGTCAATGGTTGTAGGAGACAGGGGACACGATGTTTACCCAGGTTCGGGCCCTCTCTATGGAGGTAATACCCTACTTGCTGCTTGATTGATCTTGATGAATATGAGTGTTAGAAGAGTTGATCTACCACAAGATCGTAATGACTAAACCCTAAAAGCCTAGCCTGTATGACTATGGTAATGATTATCCTATCCGGACTGCGCCCTCCGGTTTATATAGACACCGGAGGGATCTAGGGTTACACAGAGTCAGTTACATAAGAAGGAATCTTCATAGTTGGTCGCCAAGCTTGCCTTCCACGCCAAGGAGAGTCCAATCTGGACATGGGTGCAGTCTTCGGCCTTCATGTCTTCAGAGCCCACCAGTCCGGCCCCTGGATAACAGACCGGACGCCCAAGGACCCCTTAGTCCAGGTCTCCCTCAGTAGCCCCTGAACCTGGCTTCAATGACGAGGAGTCCGGCGTGCAGATTGTCTCCGGCATTGTAAGGCGGGTTCCCCTTTCCGAACTCCAAGATAATCTTCAGATGTAATGATTGTATCCGGAATTTTATACGAAACTGTAGAGGATATAATATTTCACGAGTTCAATCTGCTGACAACTTTTGGGTAATATGACATCACGCCTACTCGGCCATTATCGAACCGTTAGCTGGCCCGTCATCCCACGTCTCGAGACGTGGTTTTATTGGCATGTCTTATCCAAGCGGAAATCGTGTCTCCCCTTTTTTATGGGATTCTTGCCAACCCGGACGTGGGTAACCCAACCATCGCTTGGGTACAACTCCTTGAGAACAGGCAAGTTTTGAGGCCCAGGAGGAGACGTTTGATATTACATCCTTTATATAGGGGTACAGACCTGTGTTTTTCTTTCACGCTTGCTTCTTCCTCAACCCTTACTCCCCCGAGTTCCAACACCCGGGTTTCAGTTGCCACAAGCCCCAATCATGTCCGGATCCAGCCGTCAAGGCCGGTGGGTAGCTTCTTCTGTCACGGAGGGCGATATTGCAAAGCTTCGGGCGGCGAGGTATCTGACCGCAGAAATCCATCATCGGCTTCCTGCCGAGGGGCAGGTTATTCGCACGCCCAGATCCGGCGAGAGGGTCGTGTTCGTGTCCCACTTCCTCCGCGGGTTAGGGTTTGCCCTTAACCCCTTCGTCCGAGGGCTCATGTTCTATTACGGGCTAGATTTTCACGATCTGGCCCCGGACTCTATTCTTCTTATCTCGGCGTTTATCGTCACGTGCGAAGCCTTCCTCCAAACTCCTCCGCACTTCGGCTTGTGGCTCAAGACCTTTGATGTGAAGCCGCAAGTGATAGAGGGGGAGCAAGCTGTGTGCGGTGGTGCTACAGTGAGCAAGCTTGCTAACGCTGTCTGGCTGAAAGGATCCATCGCCAAATTTTCCGATTTGTGGCAGCAGGGGTGGTTCTATATCACCGAGCCCCGTGGCTCCAAGTGGGCAGCTGCGCCTGCATTTAAATCCAGCCCCCCCAATTCAGGTTGCATCATGGATTAATAAGGGGCTGGACTGGGGATCAACGGACGAGGTGCAAACTCTGCAAAGTCGCATCTGAAGCCTCATTGAGAGGAACATCAATATCGTCAATGTCGTTCAAGTAATGCTAGTTCGTCGGACCCTGCCGTGCCAGCGACGGCCTCTCCGTCTGTGGGAGTTCAATCCAGAAGGGCCGCAAACTCTTCAGCACTTCTTCGGCATTACGCACGAAGGAATGTGGAGGTTATTTTTCAGGAAACGGAGGCAATGGCCGGACACCACCGAAGATGTCGGCCTAGACTCTAACCATCCGGATACCCCGGTAAGTACCCGTTAGCCGAATACCTCATAATCAGATACCCCGTGGCAAGATACTGACCGAATCATCCTTTTTCAGGGCTGGATAAAGAAGGTGGAAGGGATTAGGTGTCTGGCTCCCCTTCCCGAAGACTCAGCTAATCCTGTGCTAACAAGGATGCTGGCCTCGGCACCATACCAGGCGCCGGTAAGGGAGGGCGAAGAGGAGAGCGAGAAGACCCGGGATGACCTTTGTTCCGGGAGTAAGTCGGTACTGAGTCCGGGGAAATCGACCTTTCGTCGCCTGAAGATAGAGGCGAAAAAGGAGCCAGCATCCCTTCTCCGAGTAGGAGGAAAAGGGGCGCCTCCGAAGGTTGGGAGGGGCGATCCCCCAAAAGGGGCAAGATGCCACCGTTGAGCAGCTTGGGTTTGGAAAGCGACACCGTTGAACAGCTCCGACAAGGGGACGAGCCCTCGGCCAAACGTAAGTGAATACGGAATACTTTGATAGGGTCCCGCTCCTTTGCCATTACCGAAGATATACGTAACACGTCCGTGCATTTTTACAGGTTGGCGCAGAGTATTTCTGGGCAATCCTCTTCTTCAGGAGGTCTCCTCCCAGAAATGGAGAGCGAGACGCCTGCCCCCACCTCCTCACCCAATGAGGCAGACGACTCTGAAGTGTCATGGCGGAGGGTTCTTGATCAACAAGCTGCGCCGGGGGATAAAAGAGGCAGTACCCGAAGGTGGATCTTCAGCCGTCCGAGATTCTAGGGCTGATAATGAAGGCTCCGGACTGTCTGGCTCGCAGCCGACGGTGATTCTGGAGATGGGTGAACAGATTCCGTCAAAGGATGGCGGTGCTCCTAGAGCGGCTTCCGGAGACCCGGAGGCTCCGGATATATTGCGGGACATGTTGCGAAAAGCATCTGTCGTAGGGGAACAACGTACCTTGATGGGTACAGTGGTTGAGAAGATTTTTTCCGCGAAGAGCGGATTGGATGAAGCCTTCATGAGCCTGCTAAAAGGCTTCGAGGTTTGTGATGTAATATTTTCAGCTATGTTTTATTTGCAAAGATGCACCTGTGTATAGGTAGTAGCCCCTGAGACTCGGGTTGGCTTCCACTGGGAAGCGAATCGGAGGATAAAAAAGGATTACTCAAGGGCTGACCTGATAAATTTGAACGCAGGCTGTTTCCCCCTTAGCTTCTTCCCAGACTATGGATATTGCCGAGCTGCAGCAGAAGCTTGATGTAGCAGGGGATGACCTTGCGTTAACCAATATGCGTCTTGACGAGTTGCAAGGTATGTATTTGGGGCAATCCCCATACATTTCTGGTGGTATAAGCATGATGCTAAAATCTGTATCCTGGAATATGCGTGGCTGCAGATGGTGCTGCCGCCGTTGAAGTTCTTCGAGCGGAGCAGGCTTGGGCCAAGGAGTAGGCCCGGTGTAGCAATGCGGCTGCCGAAAAGGCATCGGCTGATTTAAAAGCCGAACAAGCTGCATGACGCCAAGACGAGGAGAATATATCCACGATGACGCTCGAACTGGAGAATGCTACTGGCCGCTGTGAATTTCTGGAGAAGGAGAGTAAAGCCTTAACGCCTGAACTGGACAAGGCCTTACAAGAGGCGAGAGAAGTGCGATCGGAATCCAGAGCAGCCCGTGAGGAGGTTCGGCAGGCGAGGGAGATTGCGGCTGGAAAGCCCTTTCTGCTGCAAACTAAGTCCGGTGACCCAAACTATGCTCAGCTTAGCCAAGTGTGGAGTTCTCCAGACGAGTTCTTGGACTTGCCGAAGAGTTCTTCCGATGCGGTGCAGTATTACCAAGCGTGAGATGGGTATGCAACGGAGAAGCTTTTTTGGTCACAGTTTGGCGCATCAAAGCGCCCTCTGTTGCTCAATGAACAGATGTCCCAGTGGGCCGAACTTCATAGGATATCCGGCGCTGCCATGAAGGATGTCATACTCCGGTTGTGGCCAACCAAGCCTGTTCCAAATAGTTATTTCAGCTTGGTGCAGAGGCTTGTTGACGCCGTGCCGCGTATCGACGCTGTGAAGCGGTCAACGTGCATTGAGGGTGTACTGATGGCTTTTGCCCGAGTCAAGACATTCTGGGGGAAGATGAAGGACATCGATGTTGCGACGAAGAGTCCACCCAAAGGCAAGGACCATCCGGAACCGGAGCATTATTTTGAAGACGTCCTAGGGGCCGCTCGCTTGATAGAGGGTCAGTGCTCGAAAGACATAATGTTTGAGTGAGGTGTATGAGAATTGTAAAAGACCATTTTATAGTTAATCTATTTTATGTTTTGCTTGAAAGCTTGAATTCCTCCTGTGCGGCCCTGTTAATATAATCTGAAAGTTTTCCAGTCGTCGGCTTCAGCCCCCTCGTAGGAAGTACGGGGGTGTTCGGAAAAGCATTTAATCACTCTTGATCCCACGTCTTGGTCCATAAAGGAGGTGATAATGCGGCGAACCAGACAATCGGACTATAGGGCGTTAACACTTTCACCTAGCCATAGGAGTTTTATGGTGGGACTACGATATAGCCCCTGGTATGTATGCGGCGTATGGTGCCTTACATATTTGATCTGAAAAAGATCCTTCATGTGACACGAAGAATCGCTAAAGATTCCAATAAGTCGTCAAGTGGTTGACCATCTCTCGCCGCATCATGACAGTCAGTTTTCGGCTTTCTCTACTGAGGTACTTGACCAGATGAACCGGAAGCACAATCGCAGTAGTTCTCCCTTTACTACCCTAGCAGATAGAGCAGAACGTAGGGTAGCAAGCATAGGAGCCGGGCAACCCAACTATTGACCCAAGACAATGATTCGGAGCTGATGAATATAAGGCCAAACTTGCGACGCCAAAGTACGCTGTGGTGCTGTTCGGGCTTTTGCTGGCAACTCATTTCTTCCCATACCGAGCCCCTGGCAGGGTATGCCAAGGTATATCTGTGAGACAACCATGGGAGCCGTTGTTGGCGTTCTGGGAACGGGGGCCCCCAGACTTGCCTGCCCGCGGCCCACGGCGTGGCTAAGTCAGCGGGCCGTCCGGCCCATCTTCATTAACAAGGCATCCAAGACCCTCGCGAGGGGTCAAGCCTCGCGAAGCGGACGGCACAAGACCTCCTCAGGAGTGTCCTAGCCAGGCAGGCTCGCAAGGAGCGGAGATATCAAGGCAGGGAAAACCTCACGAGGCTCTCGTGACGTGAGCCATGACGATCGGCACCAGGCGGGCGCCAGCGCGCGCAACGTCCTTGTTTCCTCTTTGGTGCTAAGGAGGCAAGCGCAGGCCAGGAGTACCGAGGCATCAGGCAAAGGTTGCCATATCGGTGCAACGAGAGCAAGACCAAAAGGGCGGCAGGACGGAGGTCATCGTGGAGCCCAACACGGCGTCACCACCAGAGCCTTTCGCAGGCGAAGACCACTTTTGTCAGGATAGCTTGTACTAGCTGTCCCCCTTCAAATTTGCCCGCCGTTCTTGGCTCCCTTCCCACTCAATATTTGGGAAGAGAACCAGGGCCTATATAAGTATAACTAGCCACCACAGTAGAGGCATCGAGTCCTCACCCACACAAGTTCGACAAGCACAAGAACGCCTCAACCTCAGGAGGCATTTCTTCCCCTTTGTACTGTTCATCATCAGCCCAAGAGGCAATCCACCACCACACACACTGGAGTAGGGTATTACACCACAACGGTGGCCCAAACCAGTATAAACCTCGTGTCTTTCTATGTTGCGAGTTCGTCGAGGTCGTCCGCGAGATCTTAGCAAGCTAGGGCATGGATCGGTAGGAGGGGAAGACTTCGGCGCACCCCAGAGTTCGAACCTTAAGGGTCCGGAACCCCATATCCGACATTTGGCGCGCCAGGTAGGGGTGCGCCGGAGCCTCTTCTCCGCCAATCGACTTGCCGACGCTCCGCGGCCACGATGTCCGGTGACCCAAGGGCTGACTCCGACCGCTGGGCAGCCTGGCCGGCCCGGGCGGCGCCACCTGCCCACGAAGCCCTCGACCTCGCGTTCCAGGCGGCACGAGCACCGTCCAACGCCGCGGGGCGTGGGCGGCGCGGCCAAGCGTCGTCCACCCTCACCCCGCGGCAAGTTCGAGCCGCTGCAAGGGCGGCAAGCCACGCTGCAGCGACGGTGCCGCATTCACGGCGGGAGCAGGCGAACATGTGAGCAGCGCTCACGATGGCGCGGGAGCTGCTGCGGTGCCGGCTGATGGAGAGCGGCCGGGATGCACTGCTGGAACGCGTTGCCGAGCTGCTGGATGCAGCGGCATCGAGAGCACCGCCCTTCTTTCATCAGTTTCCTCCTCAGGCCACTACAGGGACTCACAGCGGGCCCTGCCGCCACCACGCGCCGTCAGGTGCGCCAGGGTGCTTTGTCAACACCAGCACTGCCGGCGGCGCCGGGGGCTCTGCCGCCCCCATGTCGCCCGCGGCAAGCATGAGCACAAGCGCGCCTCCCATGCCCAAGTGGGAGTCCGCGAGATCATCCTCAGGACGCCACGCTGGGCCGGGCAACATGGAGTGTGGGGCACTACGGCGAGGTGTTCGGGGTGACGGCCCCGGAAGCCTACGTGCCCCGCATGATGGACCAGGAGTACACACCGGAGGACGACCCCGACTCGTTCGTTGGAGAAGATTGGGAAGAAGGGGCGCTAGGAGTCAAAGCCTTCTAGCAACCAACGGAGAACCACGACGATCGCGCCATCAATGGCAACTACAGGGTACCACTAATCTCTCAGGAGCAAGCTTACGCTAACCATGGGCTTCCAGTGAACCAGGTTGCAGCCTCGGCAGATCACCCTGGCGCGGCGATGCCCCTCCCGCCAGGGGAAGCTCGTTGGGGGTTGCATGGAGGGAACCAGGAGCTGGGCACCTCCCCACGTCGCGCGAAGCCGGGCGGCACCCGGAGGTAGGCCGTCTGCCGGGGAGGCTTCGACGACCCTTCCCCCGGCAGAGGACCTGTGGTTGCCGAGGGCACCGTTGGCGTCCCCTTTCCCCCCTTTGTGTCGTCCAGGTTGCCGGTCGGCTCAAAGGTGGTCGAGGGTGGCGCAAGGCAGGGCCCTTGTCTGGCGATATGAAGCAAGGCCGGTACCTGTGAAGAAGGCCCAGTGCCTGTGAAGCTCGCCGCCCGTGATACTCTCATGTAATAATGAGTTGGGGCTGTACATGCCCCGGAGTCTCAGGGGTGCCGGCCTCAGGCCCTGGGGCTCCTTCCCACGCCTAGTGGCAGCACTTAGCTCCACGCTGGTGAGAAGACTTGAAGACCAGAAGACTAGAATAGCCGCCGGACGCGACCTTTCGTTTTGGATCTCTTTTTCTGTAGCCTTGCTTTCTGGATCTGGATTTGAGTTGAAGTCGAGTTTTTATCGATGCGCGCGGGGGGTGCCTTTTCTCGATTCGAGTAGTTTCTTGCTTTCTGAGTTTCGTTTTGCCTGGGACTCATGTCCATCGCCTTCCCCTCACGAGCCCCTCGTGAGCGGGACTACGCGAAGCACACGCGTGTCGAGCGCGCGTTAACACTACAATTGGTGCTTGCCTCTTGCGGGGCCCCTCCCAACGGGACGACAAGCTCCGCAAGACTCTCAGGAACTCATCGCCTCACGACCCAGCTCGAGGCCGGTGCTGACTAAGGTAACCCATGATAGGAAACTCACCCCTGGACTTACGAGTTCGCGAGGGCACTTGCTCAATACCGCGTAGGAGATTAAAGGCTGCAACTTGCTTACATGAGGGGCTCCCCCTCTCAAAATGCTCTTACAAGTTTTTCAATGGCTGCGCCCGAGTTTTTGCATACAGGATGCAACAACAGGAAAACATGGGATCAGCTGGATATGTCGCTCGCTACATCGCCCTCGGACGCGTCGCTTGCATCATCTTCGTCTTCGCCTGCACCATCGCCACCTTCGGCGATGCCTTCGTCGCCGTTGTCAACCACGTCGCCTTCATCTGCGACGACCACCACCGCGTCGTCGTCAGAAGTGAAAGCTCTGACCAGCGCATCCACGTTGTCCTCCACCCACCGCGCCAGGTCACCCCGGACGGCCTGCGGTACGGGGGCAATGGCGGCGTCGAAGTCGAAGTCGGGGAAGGTGTTCCTGAGGTGGCTGAAGACGCGGGAGAACGCGCGCCCGAGCAGGCCCCAACTTCTGTCCTCCACGAGCCGACGAGCCCTGCCAGACCGCGTTTCCAGGCACGTCACCACGTCGGTGAAGAAGGTCAGATGGCTGGCATAGTCATTCGAGTGGGAGGCAAGAGCATTCTCGACGGAGATGTAGCCCAGGGCGGTATTGGCCCTGTTCCGGAGATCTTGAAGCATAGGACCATGCTCGCGCTCCAGCATCCGACGTTGGAGCACTTGCTCCCTGTTTTGCCGTGCGACGGCCTCGGCGTCGTCGACCCGCTCCCGAAGGGAAAGCAGCTCGGCGCGGGCGGAGGCCAAGTCCGCCTGCGCCATGACCAGGGCGACGGCCGTGGCCTCCGCATGCCTCTCAGCCTCGTCCAACCTAGGCCTGAGGGCAGCAGCCCTGCCCGCACCCTCCGTACCTGCGAGCTTCAACTTCAAGTCATACCTTCCCTCCAGGTCTACGCGGACCTCGGCCACCCGACGGTCCACCTCCTCCCGGACCCTGGCCTCGCGAACCCCGACGGCATCTTCTGCTTGGGTAACTTGACGCTCCCTCATCTCCAATTGCTCAAGCTCGAGGCTACGCTCCACGGCCTCCAGCACCAACGCCTCCTCGCGCTTCCGGACCTCTTCCTCCTCGGCAGGCGTCCCCCCCAGCGACGCAAGGGCGGCTCTGCGCGCCTCCACCTGCTGCTCTAGGGACGCGCTCTAGGCGTGGAGTTCCCACGCGCACTTCTCCACGGCCTCGCGACAGCGGTCGGCGTCATGAGCCTCCTCCAAGGCTCGGGAGCAAGCCTCACGGGAAACCTTGAGGGACGCCTCAGCCTTCGCATTGTCAAGATCACGCTGGTAGCGGCCGAGGTTGATAGCCACCCTCAGCTTGCGCCATTCCTCCGCCAACCGGAGACCTTCAGCCTCAAGGCACGAGTCGACACCCGCGAGCTCTTCACCAAGTCGGCTCATTGCGCCCATTGCCTCCTGGAAGAGCTCGTGACGAACTATGCTCCGCCTGCGCTCGAGCTCGAACGCTCGGTGCACCTCGTCCTCCACCTCGGGGGCTGTGGGCGGGGCACAAAGCGGCGCACCACCTCTCAGCAGGGGGCTGGGGGCTGGCGCTGCACCTGACGTCAACCAGTCCTCGCGAGGAGCCCAAGCCAATCGGGGCTCGCTGCTTGAAGAGGAACCGAAGATCGAAGCCAACCAGATACTGTCCATGACCAAAGGAGGGGTCTTGGGCACGCCCACCAAGCTCCACACCAGACCATGGGGGAGGGGCGACCAAGCCGCGGGTTCAGCGCGCCATGAAGGCAAGAGTGCTCCTTCAACTGACCCTGCTCCAGGGGCAGCCAGCGGACTCGGAGCGCTCGAGGCCGACGGGGAGTCAAGGAAGGAGGAGGCCGTTTCTCAGAAGGCGCAGCCGCCTCAATGGAAGGAGCCCTGAAGAACTAACGTCAGGAAATGGAAACAACACACAAGGAGCCACAGCGATACGGTACTTACACGTCGATGGCGATGTACTTCCTCCGCTTCAGCGGCCCAAAGATGTTGCTGCCGCTTGGGGATCCTTTCCTCTTGCGGAGCTCCTAGAAGTCCACGCAAAGACGACCGAAGCGCTGGACATGACGGCCGGTGCACGGCGGGGCCGAAGAAGAGCTGCGAAGGATAGCTTCAGGGGTGCCCGGTTGCGGCGAACAGCCGAGCGCCGTCTCACCACAACCTCCCGAGGCTGCCGGGGCCTTGGCCTCGGGAGCCGCATGCCGCGTCTCCTCAGTGACTGATGCCCCAGGAGAGGGGTCGCAAGCTCCCGAGGACGATGGCCTAGGGTCACCGCGCGACACGTGCTTCCCGGCGCTTGGGCCACTGATCTCCATCGGAGCTCGCCCTCCTGCACCCTCACTCGGGGCGAGCTCGGCACCGGCGGCGAGGAAGGGGACCACGTCGATAGGATTCTCGCGGGACCCCACCAGGCCGATTGGGCGTAGCCCCCACTCATCAAAGGAAGGCATGCTCGTGGAAATGCGGCCTTGTTCTCACAGCGGTACAGCAGGCAGCTATTCTTGGGCATGTTGTCCGGCAAAGGGACACCCGATAGGACTGTAAGCACCATTTGCCGCGTTGCAAGAGGAAGCCCCTTCTCCTGAAACCTCATATGGTCCTGGCTGCTGAGCAAGTCCCACATCGGGCGGGAATGGCGCCGAAGCGGAGCGACTTGACGCTTGATGAACTCCTTCACCACCATAGGCGCAGTCATGCCGCGGTCCTTCAACCTCCTCAGCCTGGCCCAGACGGGGGCAAGGCGGGGGCTCGTGAGCTTCTGATGGCCCCAGCCGGAGTTTGGAGCAGCAGGCCCCGCCAGAGCATGAAGCAGAGGGCTGAGCACGCCGGCGTCAACAAACACCCATCGTGTACGGAACTCACTCGTGGATGAAGGAAGCTCGAAGTCAATCCCTGCGCCCGCTGTCGCAGCCACGGCCTGGAAGCTCACGCACCCCGAGCTCTGCCGGGGACCGGTCAGATACAATGAGAAGAAATGGCGGAGGAGGGCCACAGAAGGAGCGATGCCCACCATTGCCTCGCACAAGAAGGCGAAGACGGAAAGAAGGGTCACAGATTGAGGGTCGAGGTGAAGCATGTGGATCTGATAATGCTCGAGCACCGCGTTGAAGAAGGCGGAGAAAGGAGGAATCAGGCCAGCCCAGAGGGCATCTATGAAGATCAGGACCTCAGTGGCTGCCCATGCCATGCGAGTGCGAGACACGGGCCAAGCCACCGTCTCTCCCCACTCATTGAAACTGGAGGCAAGCATGGGGCGCACCTTGTCCATGGCCTCATCGTTGAGCACCCGAGGCCGGCCGAGCGTAGGCTCAAAGGGCAGAGACGCACTTGGCGAAGACAGAGGTTTCTTCCCCTTTTCAGCCTATTTCGGCGCCATGGCGATGAAGCAGGCGGAGCGCAAGTCAGATTGGAAGCGCAAAGCAGAGTCTCGAGGAGCAGGGAGATTGGGGGAGCCAGGCGTGGGTGAAGGAAGAATAACTGTGTAAGATGCGGGGGCCGCGTAGCCAGGTAGATTCAAAGGCAGCGTGGGGAAGCGGAGACGCCCACGTCCAATCAACCGCCATGCGTCAACCGAGGCCGCAGGCTTTGGGGGCCCGCGGCGCTCCGTACTTGACCCTTGTCTTCACCACGAAGCCAAGCCCTAGCGCACCTCGGGCCCGGGGGCTACTGTCGGCGTTCTGGGAACGGGGGTCCCCAGACTTGCCTGCCCGCGGCCCACGGCGTGGCTAAGTCAACGGGCCGTCCGGCCCATCTTCATCAAGGCATCCAAGACCCTCGCGAGGGGCCAAGCCTCGCGAAGCGGGCGATGCAAGACCTCCTCAGGAGTGGCCTAGCCAGGCAGGCTCGTGAGGAGCGGAGATATCAAGGCGGGGCAAACCTCATGAGGCTCTCGTGATGTGAGCCATGACGATCGGCACCAGGCGGGCGCTAGCGCGCGCAGCGTCCTTGTTTCCTCTTTGGTGCTAAGGAGGCAAGCGCAGGTGAGGAGTACCGAGGCATCAGGCAAAGGTTGCCATATTGGTGCAACGAGACCAAGACTAGAAGGACGACAGGACGGAGGTCATCGTGGAGTCCAAGACGGCGTCACCACCAGAGCCTTTCGCAGGCGAAGACCACTTTTGTCAGGATAGGTTGTACTAGCTGTCCCCCTTCAAATTTGCCCGCCGTTGTTGGCTCCCTTCCCGCTCAATATTTGGGGAGAGGACCAGGGCCTATATAAGTAGAACTAGCCACCACAGTAGAGGCATCGAGTCCTCACCCACACAAGTTCGACAAGCACAAGAACGCCTCAACCTCAGGAGGTTGTTCTTCCCCTTTTTACTGTTCATCATCAGCCCAAGAGGAAATCCACCACCACACACACTGGAGTAGGGTATTACACCACAACGGTGGCCCGAACCAGTATAAACCTCGTGTCTTTCTGTGTTGCGAGTTCATCGAGTTCGTCCGCGAGATCCTAGCAAGCTAGGGCATGGATCGGTAGGAGGGGAAGACTTCGCGCGCACCCCAGAGTTCGAACCTTAAGGGTTTGCCGGAACCCCACATCCGACAGCCGTATTTCAATGGAGAAACAACACAGATGATTAATTCGGATACTATTTACTGGGAGCTGAGAGATATGGCAATGATTACTTATTATATATATAAGCCATCCTCCCGGCTATTTGACATGCTCGGGGTCGGAGGCGGAGGAATAGGCATAGTACAGGCTCAAAATAGAGAGTGCAGTCTACAAAAAGTTATTTTGGACCTCCTGTCGCACGTTTGCGCCACCAGTCCTCGGCGGGGGGAATCCTTGATGGAAATAGCCCCTTAGGTGAGTGTACGGATCCGGACTCTGATAGCGCCGGTTTCAGATGTTTGTCCTGTTCGTCACCTGTTTTTAAGGGATAGTGAAGGAAGAAATAAAAAGAAAATGGATAAAAAATGTTACGGGAATGCTTGCAGGCTTGTCCGTAGTGTGCTTCCGCCAATGCCCATGGTATCTTGAGTGCGTAGTGATGTATGCGCAGCACAAATTTTGCAGGTGTACGAGGTGGGCAGCGAAAGCCGGACTGCTATTTTCGCTCTGGGAGTAGTTGACCCTTGGGTGGAAATTGCTTCTAGCCCCCGGTATTTCGTTGGTGAACCTCTCCGTCGTCCCTGTCGCCTGGCGGCCTCTTCCCCTTGTGTTCGGCGTTGAGCTTGCCGCCTGTCTAAAGACCCAGCTGTTTCTGTTAGTATGATTAGCTGGTTTATTGGGGTGGCCATGAATCTGGCAGGGTCGGTTCAATATCCTGTCTAGGTTGGATGGTTCGTCTCGGTTTGCCTTGAATGGCTTCTTCCGTTGACCGGGCTTGAGGTTTTTGAATCCGGCGGTGACCGCTGTGTCTCGTGATCTTTCGTTATCATTGCGACTGTTGTATTTCATTCGTCGTGGCTTACCGTTGCCGTCTCGGATTTCGGAAGTGGCCGGGTCGCTGGCGCTGTTGGTTCTACGAGCGAGCCAGTTGTTTTCTCCCGCGCAAAAGCGGGTCATGAGAGTAGTGAGGGTTGTCATGGATTTAGGTCCTTCTTGACCGAGGTGGCGTGCAAGCCATTCGTCCCGGACACTGTGTCTGAAAGCGGCAAGGGCTTCTGCGTCCGGACAGTCGACGATTTGGTTCTTTTTGACTAAGAACCGAGTCCAGAGCTTCCTGGCTGACTCTCCGGGCTGTTGGACAATGTGACTTAGGTCATCGGCATCTGGTGGCCGGACATATGTTCCTCGGAAGTTTTCGAGGAAGGCCTCCTCCAAGTCCTCCCAGCTGCCTATGGAATTTTCAGGCAGGCTATTTAACCAGTGCCGAGCTGGCCCTTTTAGCTTTAGTGGGAGGTATTTAATGGCGTGGAGGTCGTCCCCACGGGCCATGTGGATGTGGAGGATAAAATCTTCTATCCATACCGCGGGATCGGTTGTTCCGTCGTATGATTCAATATTGATGGGTTTGAATCCTTCGAGGAATTCATGATCCATTACTTCATCGGTGAAGCAGAGCGGGTGTGCGGCGCCTCTATGTTGGGCCACACTGCGACATAACTCCGAAGGAGTCCATTTGCGGTTTTTGGCTCGGGTGTGGCTAGGTTTGTCACGTCCGAATAGGTAGCCATCGTCGCGTGTCGAGGCATGCCTTCGCGATCCGTAGATCGGTCTTGCGTGTCCTGCTCTACTATCCAAGTCCCGCTGTAGGTCACCTGGATAATCGTGAGCTGCGTTATTCTTGCCTTTACGGCGAGGTGGGGCGGTCTGGTGTTCGGCTTGCGTTGCCTCTTTATCCGGACAGAGTTGTCGGCGACCTGCCGCATTGTGTGATGATGGTACGGGCTCCAACGCCTCATCGTCGAACTGATGTAGCAATCTATGCTTTGGGTAGCTTTTGGCTAAGACACTAAGGCGGTATTCTTTGGCGACCAGGACTTCGGTCCATCTTTCGTTGAGTAGGTCTTGGTCAGCTCGAAGGTTCTGCTTCTTTTCCAGGCTCCTTGCAGTAGCTATTAGCCTGCGCTTGAAGCGCTCCTGCTCGAGGGGCTCTTCGGGTACGATGAAGTCTTCGTCGCCGAGGCTTACCTCATCTTCGGAGAGCGGAAGGTAGTTGTCGTCCTCCAAATTGTCGCTGGGCAGGGCCTGTTCATCGGGGCGGGCTTGCCCGTTTTCCTGTTCCTCCTGTTTGGATCTTGCTCCAATTGGGTCTTCATTGTTTTTGGCGTAGTCCAGAGTACTATTTTCTCCGGTGCCAGCGTTGCTGCGATGTGACTTGGGGCGGTGTTTAGGGCGCCGGTACTTAGACTGTGTCTCAGGAGGTTTATTCTCAACTGGATATCCTTTGTCATCGTCGCGAGCTTTTTTAGGTGTGTCAACCATATACACATCGTACAAAGAGGTGGCCATCCAACGTCCAGTGAATGGCGGGTCTTGGCCCTGCTCCTTGTCGGCATCGTCGTCTATACTGTCAATGTCTTCGGAGCCATAACCAGGTATGTCGGTTAAGTCCTCGACAGTGGCTATGAAGTGGGTGGCGGGTGGGAAGCGAAATTCTCCATTATCAGCCTCTAGCCCGAACCGGGCATAGTTCGGCTGTGAGTCCCCTGCCAAGGACAGGTCTTCTAATGAATTTAGCACATCGCCGAAGGGCGAGTGTTGGAAGATATCTGCGGCGCTGAACTCGAAGAGCGATGACCGATCCAGCTCGGTGTCTGCAGGCGTATGCGGTTCGACGTTTGTAGCCGGAAACGAGTCCGGAATTCCGTTGACGCAGATATTCCATGGTGTTGAGTCTGTGTGCGGCTCCAACGCTGCGGACTCTGTGGCTTCGGATGGTGCAATCCGCTCCGGATCTAAGGTCATAGCAGTTACAGGAACCATCTCCTGAATCTGGTCCGATGACAGATTTAAG
The DNA here is from genome assembly GCF_018294505.1 of Triticum aestivum. Classification (NCBI taxonomy): domain Eukaryota; kingdom Viridiplantae; phylum Streptophyta; class Magnoliopsida; order Poales; family Poaceae; genus Triticum; species Triticum aestivum. The sequence goes on from NC_057805.1 coordinate 389,629,884, forward strand.
TCATGCTCATCGGAGCGAGGGGGAGCGATCACCGCGGTCTCAAATCCATTGAAGATCAAGTCTCCATGGATATCCGCGATGTAGTTCAAGCTTCCAAATCTGACCTGGTGGCCAGGGGCGTAGCTATCGATATGCTCCAGATGGCCAAGCGAGTTGGCCCTCAGTACGAAGCTGCCGAATACGAAAATCTTTCCGGGGAGGAAGGTTTCTCCTTGGACAGCGTCACTATGGACGATCGAAGGGGCCATCGAACCTTTCGTTGATGGCACAGTGGAACTCTCAATGAAAGCACCAATGTCGGTGTCAAAACCGGTGGATCTCGGGTAGGGGGTCCCGAACTGTGCGTCTAAGGTCGATGGTTGCAGGAGACAGGGGACACGATGTTTACCCAGGTTCGGGCCCTCTCTATGGAGGTAATACCGTACTTCCTGCTTGATTGATTTGATGAATATGAGTGTTACAAGAGTTGATCTACCACGAGATCGTAATGACTAAACCCTAAAAGCCTAGCCTGTATGACTATGGTAATGAGTATCCTATCCGGACTACGCCCCCCGGTTTATATAGACACCGGAGGGATCTAGGGTTACACAGAGTCGGTTACATAAGAAGGAATCTTCGTAGTTAGTCGCGAAGCTTGCCTTCCATGCCAAGGAGAGTCCAATCCGGACACGGGTGCAGTCTTCTGCTTTCATGTCTTCAAAGCCCACCAGTCCGGCCCATGGATAACAGGCCGGACGCCCAAGGACCCCTTAGTGCAGGACTCCCTCTGTGGCTGATGACCAACCTTCCTCCCCTACAGCCCCTGTCCCGGGCAAGTACTTGAAGGTGGGCGACAACCTATTCGTCCACCTCCCAGGGACGGTGAGCACTAGGGCGCCAGCCGAGGGGGAGGTGTCGGCATTCTGGGAACGGGGGTCCCCAGACTTGCCTGCCTGCGGCCCACGGCGTGGCTTCGCTAGCAGGCCTGTATGACCCATCTTCGTCAAGAAGGCTGTCAAGACCCTCGCAAGGGGCCAAGCCTCGCGAGGCGGACGATGCAAGATCTCCTCAGGAGCGGCCTCACCAGGCTGCCACGCGAGGAGCGGAGATATCAAGGCGGGGCAAACCTCGCGAGGCTCTCATGATGTGAGCCATGACGATCCACACCAGGCGGGCGCCAGCGCACGCAACGTCCTTGTTTCCTCTTTGGTGCCAAGGGGGCAAGCACAAGCGCGGAGTACCGAGGCATCAGGCAAAGGTTTCCATATCAGTGCAATGAGACCAAGACCAGCAGGCCAGCAGGACGGAGGTCACCGTGGAGCCCAAGACGGCGTCATCGCCAGAGCCCTTTCGCAGGCGAAGACCACTTTTGTTAGGATAGCTCGTACTAGCTGTCCCCTTTCAAATTGGCCGCCATTGTTGGCTCCCTTCCCGCTCAATATTTGGGAAGAGGACCAGGGCCTCAATAAATAGGACTAGCCATCACCAAAGGAGGGGGCCCTGATCTCATCTGATCGAGAGCCAGCCCTTAGCGACACCGAACACAAGAACACCTCAACCTCATGAGGTTGTTCTCCCCCTTGTACTGTTCTTCATCAGCCCAAGAGGCAATCCACCACCACCACACTGGAGTAGGGTGTTACACCACAACGGTGGCCTGAACCAGTATAAATCTTGTGTCCCTTGTGTTGTGAGTTCGTCGAGTTCGTCCGCGAGATCTTAGCGAGCTAGGGCGTGGATCGGTAGGAGGGAAAGAACTTCGCGCGCACCCCAGAGTTCGAACCTTAAGGGTTTTGCCGGAACCCGAGATCTGACATTTGGCGCGCCAGGTAGAGGTGTGCCGTAGCTTCCCTTCCGTCGATCCGCACTCCGTTGCCCCGTCGTCTCCATGGCGGACGCTCGCCGCGGTAGAGCGGAGCGCCGGGCTGCCCTCACCGCCCGTGTTGCTCAGACGGCTCCCCTCGGCGGGCCACCTCGTCGCTCCCCGTCGCTTGCCGCCAACGCCACCACCGGCCCGGCGGGGAACGAGCAGCAAGCGTCCTCGCTGCACCCGTCGGTGCGGCAGGACGGCCGCACCGCCACTCCATCGCTGACCCCGGCCGGTTCCTCGTCCCACGCACGTCGCGCTCCCTTGGACGCGCAGGCCGCGCTCCTTATGGCGAACGAGCTCCTGCGCTACCGCCCGGTCGATGACCTGTACGAGGACTGGCTCGACCGCATCGCCGAGCTCGTCCGCGCCACATGGGTCTCCCCGGCGCCGTCCCACTCTCTGCCTCGCCCTCCGCCAGCCATGGGCGACGTGGCTCATGGAGCGCCTCCACCACCTCTGCCCCAAGACGGTGCCTTGGCGCCAAGGCACGCAGCCCCATGGCGTGACCCACCACGCCCGGTGCCCGCATGCGAAGAGAGAAGCTGCCAAGAAATTCCCCGGCCGCGAGAAGCTGCACCTGCGCTCCCCGCGCCGCCTCGCCAAGACCGCGCGCTACCTGCGATGGAGGCACGCGGGCCTCATCAAGACCAAGCTCCACCTCCAAGACGGGCCCCAGCAACCATGGCCGGCTGCCGCGCCTTCACCCCCGAGCTACGTAGCATTGCCTGGCTGGGCAAGTTCAGGCCGGATCGGCCTCCTCGCTACGATGGCACCCTCGACCCCGCGGAGTTCTTGCAGCTCTACGAGTTGAGCATCAAGGAAAGTCATGGTGAACTGGTTCCCAATGGCGCTCAAGGACAGCGCCCGTTCGTGGCTCCTGAACCTGCCTCAGGGCTCGATCTCCTCCTGGGAAGAGATGCGCGACCGCTTCGTCGCCAACTTCCAGGGCACGCGCGACCGCCCGCCGGCCGCGGGTGACCTGCGTCGCATCAAGCAACAACCAGGAGAGACCCTCCAGAAGTACATCCGGCGCTTCAACAACACTCGCCTCAAGATCCCCAAGGTCACGGATGAGGCCATCATCTCCGCGTTCTCTGACGGCTTCCGCGGCATCAAGATGAAGGAGGAGCTCGCTATCCACGAGGAGCTTTGCACATCTCAGGAGCTGTTCAACCTGGCGACCAAGTGTGCAAGAGCTGAGGAGGGGCGCCTCTCCCTCCTCGAGCTGCCAGCTGCGGGCACAGAGGAGAAGAAGGCCAAGGCCAAGGACGTGAAGCGCAAGGAAGCAGCCGTGCTCGCAGCTGAGCCGGACACCAAGCGAGGCAGGGACCAGCCCGAGTCATCCAAGAGTAGCCGACCGTTCTGCGCCTTCCACAACCTGCACACCCATAACAACAGCGACTGTCAAGAACTCAGAGCCATTCACGAAGGACGCTTCGGTCGACGCCCCGAGCGCAGCGACCAGGGCTACGACCAAGGAGGAGGACGTGGAGGCGGACGCTGGGACGACCGTGGCCCGCTCCAGGAGTGGCGCGACAGGCCTCGTGAGGACCACTGGCAGGATCATCCTCGCGAGGGCACATGTAGGGACCAGCCTTGTGAGGATCGTCCTCAGGGCAACGCCGGTCTTCCCCCGCTGCCGCCACCACCAAGAAGGAATGATGACCACCATCAAGACGAGGGGGTTGGGGGCTTCCAGGAGCCGCGTGCAATCGCCTGCATCTTGGGCGGCGCTCAGGCCCCAGCCTCGCAGCGTATCTTCAAACAGTTCGCTCGTGAAGTGAATGCAGTCCTCCCCAAGCTCGAGGCCACGCGCACGCTCAGGTGGTCCCAGTGCGCCATCACCTTCAACTCGGCAGATCAGCTCATGTGCGCAGCCACCGCTGGTGCCCCCCGATGCTTTGTTCACCACTCATCAGCAACGTGCAAGTTACCAAGACCCACATCGACGGTGGCGCAGGGCTCAACATCCTGTCCGTCGACACCTTCGACAACCTCCAAGTGCCATATGAGCAGCTTCAGCCTACCAAGCCTTTCCCAGGAGTGACTGACGGTTCCACCACACCGATTGGGCAGGTCCGCCTCCCTGTCACCTTCGGGGAACGCAAGAACTACCGCACCGAGCTCATCAACTTCGACGTCGCGCACATCCGTCTGCCGTACAACGCCATCCTTGGGTATCCAGCCCTGGCCAAGTTCATGGCGGTGACACACCACGGCTACAATGTCCTCAAGATGCCAGGAAGCGGCGGAATCATCATGGTCCCGTGCAAAGAAAGAGATGTGGTGTGCTCCCTCGAGCGCGCCTTTCAAGCCGCTGCAATCGATGACCCCGACAGCAAGAGCGAGGATCCTCCCGAGGCCATCCCCAAGAAGAAGAAGCAGCCGCGCCGTGCCGGACCTCAGGAGGGTGGCGTCGCGGCTGGAACCTCGTCAGGATCAGCGCCCGCTCCAGGGGCGCCTCCCTCCGTCGCATAGGAAGGCGCGCCCAGCGCCCTCCTCGGGCAGGGCTTGGGTGCTCTCTTCTGGAGGGCCTCGGACCTTGCCAACATCACGAGGGAGGCGCTCGGGCACAACCTATGTTTCCCTCAAGATAATACAGGGCAAGGAGTGCCCACCACTCAGGAGTGCATCACCAAGACCACTCAGGAACTGCAAGACACAAGGGCCATGCACGGCGACCGCCGCTCACGAGGCGCAGCTCCCCATCCAGGCGAGGATGCCGGGCTGTGCGTCTGCATTGACGTTCCTGGGCTCAATAGGGCAGCTTCTCAAGAGCTTTTCTAGCCTTCACACGTGGGCCAATGCGAGGGTCCACCGCACAGCTACGTTCGCATGCCTTTTGGCTTGCCGAGCGTGTCGTTCGTCTACCAGCGCAACTTGCGGCGCGCCCTGGCAGCTCAGGAGGCCAGGCACCGCGCCGTCCTGGCGGAGATGGAGACGGTCCTCAAGGAACCGCCTGAGCCCCCAGAGCCTCCCAAGGCTCAGGGCCCCGATGGCTCGTAAGGAACGACCCCTTCGCCGCGTGCCTTCAGCTCGCCCGACATCTCTTCGTCAACATGACCAGGTGACATTTTCCAAGTTCATTTAACTGGGAGCACCCCTCGGGCTGCATTATTCCTAGGCCGTGTGGGTCTGTCCCTATGGCATGTATCCCTTTTGCTTATATCTTTAGTTTACCCTGTTGGGGGCGCCCCTCGGGCTGCATCATCCCCAAGCCGCTCGGGCCTGACCCAGTGGCATGTATCTTTCTGCATTTGCCCAAGCTGATTTGCCTTCCATGCTTAATCTGCCCGATTACCACCCGCCACGGGTACATCCCTTCATCATGCAATTCGCTTGCGCCTTAAAAGGGGGGCTCTTGAGCATCGCGACTCAGGAGCTCTTACTGGCTCTCTGGCCCTCACCCCCTGGCCTTGACCACGGCATCGCGACGTCGCATACCAACGGCGGCTGAGCTCGCTCGAGGGCCGGGACTTGAGGACGTAGAGCACTTTCACCTAACCGCCTCGCATTGACACACATCTATCAAAGACCCAAGACCAGGCGCAACCCGCCTTGAGGTAGGGCCTCATGAGTCCCGCACTGGCTCACGAGTGCCCAGATACACCTCGCAGCCCTGCCGTGCAAGCCACGTGTCAGGGCGGGGCTGTACACGCCTCGGGGGCTCCTCCCGGAGGGGCCCCCCTCCCATGCACAAGTGGAAGCACCATGCTCCGCGCTGGCCGTCGACACTGCCGAGGAGCGGCTATGCCCGTGCACAAGCGGAAGCACTATGCTCCGCACTGGTGATAAACAACTAAGGGCGGCCTCACGGCCGCACCAACCTCAGGGAGCCCCAGAGCTCAACGTCCGGCCTCACCGCAACGCCTCCCCTCGGGAGAGCCGCGCAAGGGGGCTAGGCACGGGGGTTGCGCTCGGGTCACGCCCAAGCGTACGCCACCCAACCAGGTCTCCTGGGCCTGGGGGCTGAGCTCGGGTCACGCCCAAGCGCACGCCACCCAACCAGGTCTCCCGGACCTGGCCGTCGCACGCCCCTTCCGAGGCCTCGGCGAGGGCACGTATGGAGATTGTTTGCACATCAAGGGGGACTCCTGAGCATCGCAACTCAGGAGCCTAACTGGTCACGTAGCCCCTCACTCCTTGGTCCGTCCTGGTCTCCGGTTGGCCCAATGGCGGTTGAGGTATGCGCGGGGCCGGGCTCTGCCGACATAAAACATTAATCTATCCTCGCATACTCTCCCTATAAGCTATTTGCGCGTCAAGGGGGACTCCTGAGCATCGCGACTCAGGAGCCTAACTGGTCACGTAGCCCCTCACTCCTTGGTCCGTCCTGGTCTCCGGTCGGCCCAAAGGCGGTTGAGGTATGCGCGGGGCCGGGCTCTGCCGACGCAGAACACAAAGCAAATAGGAAGGAAATCGCAAAATCTCGAAGCAAATATTACAAAACATATTGTCCTCACAATATCAAATGAAAAGTTTAACGCCTCCACGAGGCCTGATGCATATCATAGGAACGAAACAGGAGAGCAGCCGCAGGTCACCCCTGGACACCACCATCACCTGCAGAAGATGCTCCTCCCCGGGTAACGTCGCCTTTACCTGCACCACCAGCCGCAGGATCGGCAGCATTGCCGGACAAAGGTGCGGAGGCAAAGCCGCGAAACTTCTTCAACAGGGCCTCCACCTGACCTTGCACAGCTGTGGTGGTGGCTGCATAGTGATCATCAGCCACAGGCTCCAGCAGCTCGTCGAGACAAGCGTTGGGGTCGCGGAGGTGCAGATGGCTGAAGACGCGAGTCAATGCAGCTGAAGACAGGACGCGAGCTTCTACCTCTGCCATGGGACCGATACCATCCGCGACTTCCTCGAGCACCTTCACCAAGAGGGGAAGCAGCAGGGCGGGGCCATCCTCATCAGCGCTCAGCGGCCTCTCCAAGCCGTGCTCATAGAGCATCTTCAGTGCCGCGCGAGACCTCTCCTCGAGGTCGGCAAAGGCCATGCGGTCTTCGGCCAGGAACCGTGCCTTGGCATCAAGATCGGCCTCCCTCGCCTTCACCTTCCGATCTAGCTCTTCCAGCTGGCTGCGCTCGGTGGCCTGCGTCTTCCCCAACTCCCCCAACTCAGCGTCACGGTTCTTGACGGCGTCCTCCCGGGCCTTCATCTCCTCCTCCTTCACCTGGAGGCCGCGTGCTTCTTCGGCGTGCTTGTTGCGCAGGCTCTTCAGCTCGTCTTCCAGCTCTCGGCAGTGGTCGCGGGCGGCCTTGGCGTCCTTCAGTGCCGCATCACGATCGGCTGTAGCATTGGCAGCGCTCTGCTGCTCCTTCTCGGAAGATACCGAGGCTTGGCTCAGCGTCGCGTGAACCGCCGAGTCGGAGTGAAGCCAGCCAGAGGCCAGCTCCAAGCGTCCGGCCACCAGGCATGGGTCCGCGCTCAGGAGATCTTCCTGCAACTGGGTCATCTCCAAAAGAGCATGCTCCAGGACAGCAGCAGGGGCAGAAGAACCTGGGAGTGGAGGTGCAGCAGTAGGAGGAGACGACGCCATCACCAGGGCCTGGGAGACTGAGGGTTCCGGAGCAGTCGGGACCTCTTCAGCCGGGCTAGACGCCGGCACCTCCGGGGCCAGCGGGGCCATGGGGGCTGACTCCTCCCGGCGATGCTCCTCTTGGCCTTGCAAAGACGACCGGGCTGGGGAGGTGCGAGCTCTCACGTCTCTTTTGTTAACAGAAGGGGGCGCAGCCGCCGTACCCTCTGTCCTCTTCTTCACCGCAGAAAGCGGCCTGGACAACCAAAGACGAAAGTCAGGAAGCAGCGACATGAGCAAAGACAAGACAGAGATCAAGCACTTACTGGTCCACCATGGTGTATTCCACCCTCCGCTTGAGAAGCTTGAAGCCTGAAAGCGTCGGGGCCTGAGAGGCGGACGCGCGGACTCCAGCGGCAGAAGGCGGCGCAGCAGAAGGGCCGGAGCCGGCCCCGGGAGGCGTCAAGACGGGGGCAACATCTCGAGGAACCAACGACGACCTGCTCCTTGTCGGAATGACGGGCAGTTCTCCCTCCTCCTGGCGGGCATCGACCTCGGCGTCGTGAGGAAGGGCGCGGAGGATTTCGGCTTTTCTCAAGGGGGAGTTTTCCCCCATCTCTTCGAGGGTCGCTTCCGAGTCCCCCTCCTCTTCTTTCCCCCGCGGGACTCGTCAGAAGATAGCTCCACTGGCTTCGGCACTGCCGGGGCTCCGAAGAGCGCAGGCGGCACCAGCCTGCATGCGTCGAAGGTTGGCCTGGAGACCACGAGCGGCTCCCAGTCCTTCCGAAGGAACAAAGGAGTGAAGGCGCTCGACGGGTACTCCTGGTTATCCCCAACCAGGAGGCGCATGACAGCATCCAGTTCGTCGTCAGGCAGGGCCCCCGGCCTCAGGCGGGTCTTGTCTTCTCCATCTCCAAGCTTCCACAAGGGGCGCGCTCGCGCCTGGAGCGGGGCAATGCGCAGCATCAAGAATTCTCTCAGGAGCATGGCCCCTGTGACCTTCGCCGCCTTCGCGTTGCCCGGCTTCAGGTCGGTCTGCACCTGCGCCAACACCGGCGACGCCCACTCGTCGGCGAGCTCTGCGCGAGGCCACCCCTTGTTAAACTGGGGCACCTCCGTTGGCAATGCCAAGCACGGGTGGGCACACTTAGCGTCCGTCATGACCCATTTGGCCCGAATGCTGTCGGCTCTCTTCCCGGTGCTTGAGATTGAGTTGGCTTTGCCGGATGCGATGAATTGGTGCACCCGGAAACATGGCCATCACTGGCGCAGAGAAGAAGAAGTGGCGCAGAAGCGCCACAGACGACATCACGCCCAGATATGCCTCGCAATAGTAGGCGAAGATGGAAAGGAGGAGGATAGAGTTGGGATGGAGGTGCAACGCCTGCAGCCCGTAGTGGTCGAGGACCTCATAAAAGAAATCGGAGAAGGGGGGAACCAACCCGACAGCGATCCTGCTCGAGAAGAAGGGCAAGAAGGTGCTTCCCTCAGACTCTGACACGTCGGAGGCAAGCCGGAGCTCCGTCTTCCCCCATTCATTGCTCTCCCCCGCCGTCAGCAGGCGCGCGGAGGCGATGCTCTTCTCGGTGATGGTAGGTGCTTCAAGAGCTGGCTCGTACCAAGCTGGCACCGAGGAGGACTTGACCTTGCGCGGCGCCATGGGTCGCAGATGCGGAGCAAAATCGGAGCAGATCTGGAGGTATCGGCAGCAAGGAGCGAGAAAGGGGATCTGAGGCTCGGCAAAGGGGAACAGTGAAGGCAAGCGATGTCTGTGCCAGCCTTTTTTCAAGTCGAGCGGTTGCCGAGGCCGCATGGGGAAGTGGACACACCCACGTCCAATCAACCGCCACACGTTGACCAAGGCCGCATGCTTTTGGGGCCCATGGTGCTCCGCGCTTGACCTTTGGCTTTGCTTCGAAGCCAAGCCCGAGCGCACCTTGGGCCCGGGGGCTACTGTTGGCGTTCTGGGAACGGGGGTCCCCAGACTTGCCTGCCTGCGGCCCACGGCGTGGCTTCGCTAGCAGGCCTGTACGACCCATCTTCGTCAACAAGGCTGTCAAGACCCTCGCGAGGGGCCAAGCCTCGCGAGGTGGACGACGCAAGATCTCCTCAGGAGCAGCCTCACCAGGCTGCCACGCGAGGAGCGGAGATATCAAGGCGGGGCAAACCTCGCGAGGCTCTCATGACGTGAGCCATGACGATCGACACGAGGTGGGCGCCAGGCAGGCGCCAGCGCGCGCAGCGTCCTTGTTTCCTCTTTGGTGCCAAGGGGGCAAGTGCAGGCGCGGAGTACCGAGGCATCAGGCAAAGGTTTCCATATCAGTGCAACGAGACCAAGACTAGCAGGCCAGCAGGACGGAGGTCACCGTGGAGCCCAAGACGGCGTCATCGCCAGAGCCCTTTCGCAGGCGAAGACCGCTTTTGTCAGGATAGCTCATACTAGCTATCCCCTTTCAAATTGGCCGCCATTGTTGGCTCCCTTCCCGCTCAATATTTGGGAAGAGGACCAGGGCCTCTATAAATAGGACTAGCCACCACCAAAGGAGGGGGGCCTGATCTCATCTGATCGAGAGCCAGCCCTTAGCGCCACCGAACACAAGAACACCTCAACCTCAGGAGGTTGTTCTCCCCCTTGTACTGTTCTTCATTAGCCCAAGAGGCAATCCACCACCACCACACTGGAGTAGGGTGTTACACCACAACAGTGGCCCGAACCAGTATAAATATTGTGTCCCTTGTGTTGCGAGTTCGTCGAGTTCGTCTGCGAGATCTTAGCGAGCTAGGGCATGGATCGGTAGGAGGGAAAGAACTTCGCGCGCACCCCAGAGTTCGAACCTTAAGGGTTTTGCCAGAACCCGAGATCCGACAGGAGGTGTTCGACGACGAGGTGGTCGCCACCGACGGGCTCCAGGTTGTTGATGAACCGAGCGCTGGCGGTGGCGGTTCCCAAGAGGAGCAGCTTCTCCGGGACATGAGCGTCAACTTCCAGAAGCTCCAGGCGCTCCCCCGCGCCCGCCTGGACAAGGCGAAATCCAGGATGGCGGCAGCGGACAAGGTGGAGGCGGATCTTGAGGAGCGCGTCGCTCAGACGCAGCCCTGGTTCCATGAGGCTCGGGAAGAACTGAAGGCTGCTCAGGACGAGCTGGCTGAGCGCAAGCGAGAGCTCATCCTGAAGGAGGCTGATGTCGAGAAGGCCTAGGAGGTGGCGAAGGAGCAGGATGCCAAGGACGAGGCTGCTCGGCAACAACACCAGGCTCTGCTGGACTCCCACGAGGAGGACCTTGCCACCCGTGAGAAGGTGCTCGCCGCCACACTTCGCGGCAAGGACGAGGAGGTTGAGAAGCTCGTCGCGCAGCGGACCCAGGAGCTGGAGCGGAATCACAAGGACGCACTCCATGCTCTGGCCTTGGACCTCGCCGGCAAGGTGAAGGAGCTGGAGTTGGAGCGGGATGGGCTGGAGAAGGAGGTCTCGGGGCTGATGGAGGAGAGGGACACGGCCAACCGCGCTCTGGCGGATGCGCAGGCCGCAGTCTCCGAAAAGGCCAAGCTGCTCTCCGAGGCCAACGACTCCATCAATGACCTTAAGCTGAAACTGGACGGCTTGGACGGGATGCTTTCGGAGGCCGGGGCTCATGAGGAGACCCTGAACAAGGCCCTGGAGGACGAGAAGCGGTTGCGGAGAAATGACGCCGTCGAAACAAGGATTACGTGAAGAACCTAAACCTCTGGATCAGCCGCCTCGTCGATGTTGCAGAGAGGCTCACCACGCAGCTGGCCGTCATGGGCATGCCGAACTTCTAGTACTCCCCGGAGGTGAACGTGAGCCCCAACACCAGGCAGACCTTGTTCTTCGAGGGCGTCCTTGAAGCCCTGGAGCAGCTCCGTTCCAACCGAGTGACCTCTCTGGCCAATGAGGCCCAGAAGCTTTGCCGGGGCACCCTGACCAAGGTCCTCACCAAGGTGGCGTTCTCGAACCCCAACGTCGACTTCGCCAACGCGCTGGAGAGCTTGCCGGAGGGTGTGGACCTCACGGCGCTCGAAGAGCGTATCGAGCCCATCATCAACCGCGTCGATGGAGTCAGGAGGGTGGAGGGCCAGCACCGAGACTAGGCACCCCTTTTTCTCATTGCCGCTGCGAGTTCATGACCAAGACGATTTTATCTTAAGTTAGAACTGCAACAACAATTGATGTAATATAAATCTGCAGTACTTTAGGATGAAACATGCTATCTTCCTGTGTTGATCTTTCTTTGTATGTCACCCTACGCCCAGTGGGATAGGTTTGTCAGCGCGTAAACCCATGCTATGGCGCTTTGAGGATGGATCCTTTGCAGCCTGCCGGGGGGCGCTTGCTGCCGGGCAAACCACCTTGCCATTCTTAGCGCGACAGCTTGAACTGTTGAGCGGACTCGAAACAGAACAAGGGCGTTACTAATAGCGGGCAGGTCACCTTGCCGTTCTCAGCGCGTCCGCTCGAACTATTGAGCAGACTCGAAACAGAACAAGGGCGTTGCCAATGGTGGAAGGGTCCCATTGCGTGCAGGTTTTCCATACAAAGAGCAAGATCTTTTGAGGGGAATAACCTTATATTAAGAAGAATTGCTCAAGGTTTGCGTGACTTAGCTTTTCGTGCCCAAGCGGATAGTTGTTGCAGCTGCGGACGGCACCAGAGCGTGCCTGATCGACGTCGCCTTCTCCTCTCAAGCCGCCACGATGAAGGAGTTGTTGAGTTGACTCCAAAACCGGATTTTCACAGCTCGCGCACCCCTACCCGGCGCGCCAAAGATGTCGGGGGAACGACACCTATGGGATCACAGGGAATCCCTACTACGGTTGGCAAGGCGCGGGGCTATGGAAAGAGCGGGTTTGGGAGATCAACACAGGGGAATTTTATCCAGGTTCGGGCCGCAAGCGATGCGTAATACCCTAATCCTGCTTTGGTGTGTTTATCTAGTGTTCTTGGACTAGCTGCAAGACGTATGGGGTCTAAAAAGTCCGAATGCTTCCTCAGTATGCCTCGGGCCTCCTTTTATAGTTCCAAGGGGTCGCTACAGTGGCACACAAGAGGTGGAAAGTTTGTACTGTATACAAGTCTATCCCTGGTACCGTAGGACAAATGCATTCAATGCACTGCCGACGTGCCCTCTCACTTTATCAGGGACGGCAAGGAAGGTCGTCCCGTCCGTCGCCGCCTCGCCTTGTTCCGACGCGCGTCCAGGCTGACGAGGCATGCAGCGCCACGCTGGCTGGCTGGCTGCTGAGCTGGTGCAGTGGCAGAGTCTTCACGAAGATCTGCATGCCACCACGCAGTGCTTGCTGAGTTGGTCCGGAAGCTGCACGTCGCCACACAGGTGCCTGCCTAGTTGGCGGGCTGACTGCTATGTTGGAACAACGGTAGAGCCTCGGTAGGTGTGGGCCTAGCTGTGGCCTCGCAGATGTCCCCAGCAATGGCCTTTCCGGGGTCTCGCAGGTGTCCCCGGCATGGGTCTTGCCGGGGGTCTTGTGAGCATCCCCGGCAAGGGTCTTGTGGGCGTCCCTGACAAGGATCTTGCCGGGGGTCTCTGTCTTCTAGTTCTCATCTATTCTTGTATGCTCTTGGTCTTCATGAAGATCTGCATGCCACCATGCAGGCACCTCCCGAGCCTTGGTTCCAATGTCACTGATGGTGTTGGAACTCTTAGGCTCAAGGGTGGCGGCCTTGCTGGTGTTTGGCAAGTTGCCCCGGCAAGCCTCTTGCCGGGGCTACGCAGGCTGCCCCGGCAAGCCTCTTGCTGGGGAAAACCCACCTTGTCCGTTTGCTCTTCGCGCCTCTGGTTTGGCACTGCTTTGGTCATCTTGTGTCTTCGCTTCTTCTTCTGCTCCGCCAAGCGCGGCCGTAAGTATGGCTGCGACTGCCCGTGCACAAGTAAAAGGGGTACATAAGGCCCCTACTTATGTACACTGACATATGGGCCATAAGAGGGGAGAACACCAGCCCACAAGGGGTGGCGTGCCCCCCTATGGAAGCTGGCCGAATTGGAAAAGGAAAAGGGGGGATTTGGCCCCCTTCCATTCTCTCTTCTCCCTTCCCTTTTCCCCCTCCGGTAAAAAGGAAAGAGGGGAGGCTGAATTGGGAGGACCCCAAGTAGGATTCCTCCTACTTGGGGCGCCCCCTTAGCTGCCTCTCCTCCCCTCCAACCTATATATATGTGGGGGGGGGGCACCGCTAGAACACACACCAACAATTGTTAGCCATGTGCGGTGCCCCCCCTCCATAGTTTAATCCTCCGGTCATATCTTCGTAGTGCTTAGGCGAAGCCCTGCACGGATCACTTCACCATCACCGTCACAATGCCGTCATGTTGACGGAACTCATCTTCTTCCTCGACACCTCTGCTGGATCAAGAGGATGAGGGATGTCATCGAGTTGAACGTGTGTAGAACTCGGAGGTGTCGTACGTTCGGTGCTTGATCGATCGGATCTAGAAGAAGTTCGACTACATTAACCACGTTGTCAAACGCTTCCGCTTTTGGTCTACGAGGGTACGTGGACACACTCTCCCCCTCTTGTTTCTATGCATCTCCTGGATAGATCTTGCATGAGCGTAGGATTTTTTTTGAAATTGCATGCTACGTTTCCCAACACATAAAACACGTGACAAAAAATTTAAGTCTAACATGCTTCCTATGCATAGCTTTTTATAAGCAAAAAAATTATCAAGGCAAGCAAAAACTAGCATATGCAAGGGAGAAGAATAAATCATTGACAATCTCAACATAACGAGAGGTAATTTAGTAACATGAAAATTTCTACAACCATATTTCCCTATATCATAATAACTACATGTGGGATCATATTAAAATTGAACAATATAGCTATCACATAACATATTCTCTACATGATCCACATGCATGCAAAGTTGACACTCTTCCAAAATAGTGGGATTAACATCAAATAAAGTCATGACCTTTATGAGCCCACTTTTATAAAAAGTTTCATAAGATTGATCATTCTCCAAAGTAGTGGGATCATTATTACCTAAAACTGGAACTCTTCCAAACCAACTTCCAATATTATCGCAAACATATTCATCATGAGGCTTAAATAAATTTTCAAGGTCATAAGAAGAATCACCCCAATCATGATCATTGCAATAAGTAGTGGACATATCAAAATTAGCCTCCCCAATCTTGGGGTTTGCGTATTATTACCACAATTGACATTAATAGAATTTATAATAACACCATTTAAATCATGCTTTTCATTCAAGGAGCTATCATGTATCACTTCATAAATTTCTTCTTTTAGCACTTCATCACAACTTCCAGATTCATGAATTTCAAGCAAAACTTCATAAAGATAATCTAGTGCACTCAACTCACTAGCAATTGGTTCATCATAATTGGATCTTTTAGAAAGATTATCAAGTGGATGAGGATCCATAAACTTTTTGCTTCTGATTTGGAATAAACACACGATTATTGCAAAAAAAAGAGCAAACAAACCAAGTAGGACATAAATGCAAACGAAAAGGCAAACAAAAAGAAGTCAAATATTTTTGTATTTTTCTAAAAACGTTTTAGAAGTGGGGGAGAGGAAAACGAGAGGCAAATGGAAAATAACGTAAATGCAAGAGATGAGAGTTTATGATAGGTACTTCGTAGGCTTGATGTATATCCTCCCCGACAACGGCGCCAGAAATTCTTCCTGCTACTTCTTGAGCTTGCGTTGGTTTTCCCTTGAAGAGGAAAGGGTGATGCAGCAAAGTAGAGATAAGTATTTCCCTCAGTTAGGAACTAAGGTATCAATCCATTAGGAAGAACACACAAGTCTCCAATAATTGCACCTGCACAAAGAAACAAATACTTGCACCCAACGCGATAAAGGGGTTGTCAATCCCTTCACGGTTACTTGCAAGGATGAGATCTGATAGTGACAGATATAAAAGATAAATAAAACTGTGAAATAAAATAAAAGTAAATAAATTGTAGCAAGGTATTTTTGTGTTTTTGATTTTGTACATCTGAAAATAATATGATAAAAGATAGACCCGAGGGCCATAGTTTCACTAGAGGCTTCTCTCTTGAAAGATAGCATATGGTGGGTAAACAAATGATTGTTGAGCAATTGATAGAGAAGCACATAGTAATGACAATATCTAAGGCAATGATCATGTATATATGCATCACGTCTGAGGCAAGTAGTGTCGGCGTTCTGGGAACGGGGGTCCCCAGACTTGCCTGCCTGCGGCCCACGGCGCGGCTAAGCCAGCAGGCCATACGGCCCATCTCCATCAACAAGGCATCCAAGACCCTCGCGAGGGGCCAAGCCTCGCGAGGCAGACGACGCAAGACCTCCTCAGGAGTGGCCTAGTCAGGCAGGCTCACGAGGAGCGGAGATATCAAGGCGGGGCAAACCTCACGAGGCTCTCGTGACGTGAGCCATGACGATCGGTACCAGGCGGGCGCCAGCGCGCGCAGCGTCCTCGTTTCCTATTTGGTGCTAAGGAAGCAGGCGCAGGCGAGGAGTACCGAGGCATCAGGCAAAGGTTGCTATATCGGTGCAACGAGACCAAGACCAGGAGGACAGCAAGACAGAGGTCATTGCTACCTCTTGAGCACTGCGTTGGTTTTCCCTTGAAGAGGAAAGGGTGATGCAGCAAAGTAGCGTAAGTATTTCCCTTAGTTTTTGAGAACCAAGGTATCAATCCAGTAGGAGGCTACACACGAGTCCCTCACACCTATACAAACAAATAAATCCTCGCAACCAACGCGATAAGGGGTGGTCAATCCCTACACGGCACTTACGAGAGTGAGATCTGATAGATATGACAGGATAATATTTTTGGTATTTTTGTGATAAAGATGCAAAGTAAAATAAAAGGCAACGGAAATAGCTAAGTGTTGGAAGATTAATACGATGGAAAATAGACCCGGGGGCCAAAGGTTTCACTAGTGGCTTCTCTCGAGAGCATAAGTATTTACGGTGGGTGACCAAATTACTGTTGAGCAATTGATAGAATTGAGCATAGTTATGAGAATATCTAGGTATGATCATGTATATAGGCATCACGTCCGAAACAAGTAGACCGACTCCTGCCTGCATCTACTACTATTACTCCACACATCGACCGCTATCCAGCATGCATCTAGAGTATTAAGTTCACACGAACAGAGTAACGCTTTAAGCAAGATGACATGATGTAGAGGGATAAACTCATGCAATATGATATAAACCCCATCTTGTTATCCTCGATGGCAACAATACAATACGTGCCTTGCTGCCCCTACTGTGACTGGGAAAGGACACCGCAAGATTGAACCCAAAGCTAAGCACTTCTCCCATTGCAAGAAAGATCAATATAGTAGGCCAAACCAAACTGATAATTCAAAGAGACTTGCAAAGATAACCAATCATGCATAAAAGAATTCAAAAGATTCAAATATTGTTCATAGATAAACTTGATCATAAACCCACAATTCATCGGTCTCAACAAACACACCGCAAAAGAAGATTACATCAAATAGATCTCCACAAGAGAGGGGGAGAACATTGTATTGAGAACCAAAAGAGAGAAGAAGCCATCTAGCTAATAACTATGGACCCGAAGGTCTGAGGTAAACTACTCACACTTCATCGGAGAGGCTATGTTGTTGATGTAGAAGGCCTCCGTGATCGATGCCCCCTCCGGCGGAGCTCCGGAACAGGCCCCAAGATGGGATCTCATGGGTACAGAAGGTTGTGGTGGTGTAATTAGGTTTTTGGCTCTGTATATGATCGTTTGGGGGGTACGTAGGTATATATAGGAGGAAGGAGTACGTCGGTGGAGCAACGTGGGGCCCACGAGGGTGGAGGGCGCGCCCGGGGGGCGGGGGTAGGCGCGCCCCCTACCTCGTGGCTTCCTGGTAGCTTTCTTGACGTAGGGTCCAAGTCCTCTGGATCATGTTCGTTCCAAAAATCACGTTCCCAAAGGTTTCATTCCGTTTGGACTCCGTTTGATATTCTTTTTCTGCGAAACTCTGAAATAGGCAAAAAACAACAATTTTGGGTGGGCCTCCGGTTAATAGGTTAGTCCCAAAAATAACATACAAGTGTATAATAAAGCCTAATAACGTCTAAAACAGAAGATAATATAGCATGGAGCAATAAAAAATTATAGATACATTGGAGACGTATCAAGCATCCCCAAGCTTAATTCATGCTCGTCCTCGAGTAGGTAAATGGTAAAAACAGAATTTTTGATGTGGAATGCTACCTGGCATAATTTCAATGTAATTCTTCTTAATTGTGGTATGAATATTCAGATCCGAAAGATTCAAGATAAAAGTTCAATATTGACATAAAAATAATAATACTTCAAGCTTACTAACTAAGCAATTATGTCCTCTCAAAATAACATGGCCAAAGAAAGTTCATCACTATAAAATCATATAGTTTAGTCATGCTCCATTTTCGTCACACAAGAATGCTCTCATCATGCACAACCCCGATGACAAGCCAAGAAATTGTTTCATACTTTAGTAATCTCTAACTTTTTCAACCTTCACGCAATACATGAGCGTGAGCCATGGATATAGCACTATGGGTGGAATAGAATATAATGATGGGGTTATGTGGAGAAGACAAAAAAGGGGAAAGTCTCATATCAACGAGGCTAATCAATGAGCTATGGAGATGCCCATCGATTGATGTTAATGCAAGGAGTAGGGATTGCCATGCAACGGATGCACTAGAGCTATAAATATATGAAAGCTCAACAAAAGAAACTAAGTGGGTGTGCATCCAACTTGCTTGCTCACGAAGACCTAGGGCACTTGAGGAGGCCCATTGTTGGAATATACAAGCCAAGTTCTATAATGAAAAATTCCCACTAGTATATGAAAGTGACAAAACAAGAGACTCTCTATCATGAAGATTATGGTGCTACTTTGAAGCACAAGTGTGGTAAAAGGATAGTAACATTGTCCCTTCTCTCTTTTTCTCTCTTTTTTTGGGCCTTCTCTTTTTTATGGCCTTTCTCTCTTTTTTTATTCCTCACTTGGGACAATGCTCTAGAAAATGATGATCATCACACTTCTATTTATTTACAACTCAATGATTACAACTCGATACTAGAACAAAGTATGACTCTATATGAATGCCTCCGGCGGTATACCGGGATAGGCAATGAACCAAGAGTGACATGTATGAAAGAATTATGAATGGTGGCTTTGCCACAAATACTATGTCAACTACATGATCATGCAAAGCAATATAACAATGATGAACGTGTCATGATAAACGGAACGGTGGAAAGTTGCATGGCAATATATCTCGGAATGGCTATGGAAATGCCATAATAGGTAGGTATGGTGGCTGTTTTGAGGAAGATATAAGGAGGTTTATGTGTGAAAGAGCGTATCATATCACGGGGTTTGGATGCACCGACGAAGTTTGCACCAACTCTCAATGTGAGAAAGGGCTATGGATGGTACTGAAGGGGCTAGCAATGATGGAAAGGTGAGAGTGCGTATAATCCATGGACTCAACATTAGTCATAAAGAACTCACATACTTATTGCAAAAATCTACAAGTCATCAAAAACCAAGCACTACGCGCATGCTCCTAGGGGGATAGATTGGTAGGAAAAGACCATCGCTCGTCCCCGACCGCCACTCATAAGGAGGACAATCAAAGAACACCTCATGTTTCAAATTTGTTACATAACGTTTACCATACGTGCATGCTACGGGACTTGCAAACTTCAACACAAGTATTTCTCAAATTCACAACTACTCAACTAGCACAACTTTAATATCACTACCTCCATGTCTCAAAACAATCATCAAGCATCAAACTTCTCTTAGTATTCAAAACACTCATAAGAAAGTTTTTACTATTCTTGAATACCTAGCATATTAGGATTATTTAAGCAAATTACCATGCTATTTAAGACTCTCAAAATAATCTAAGTGAAGCATGAGAGATCAATAGTTTCTATAAAACAAATCCACCACCGTGCTCTAAAAGATATAAGTGAAGTACTAGAGCAAAAACTATATAACTCAAAAGATATAAGTGAAGCACATAGAGTATTCTAATAATTTCCGAATCATGTGTGTCTCTCTCAAAAGGTGTGTACAGCAAAGATGATTGTGGTAAACTAAAAAGCAAAGACTCAAATCATACAAGACGCTCCAAGCAAAACACATATCATGTGGTGAATAAAAATATAGCTCCAAGTAAAGTTACCGATGGAAGTAGACGAAAGAGGGGATGCCTTCCGGGGCATCCCCAAGCTTTGGATTTTAGGTGTCCTTAGATTATCTTGGGGGTGCCATGGGCATCCCCAAGCTTAGGCTCTTGCCACTCCTTGTTCCATAATCCATCAAATCTTTCACCCAAAACTTGAAAACTTCACAACACAAAACTCAGCAGAAAATCTCGTGAGCTCCGTTAGCGAAAGAAAACAAAAGACCACTTCAAGGTACTGTAATGAACTCATTCTTTATTTATAGTGGTGTTAAACCTACCGTATTCCAACTTCTCTATGGTTTATAAACTATTTTACTAGCCATAGATTCATCAAAATAAGCAAACAACACACGAAAAACAGAATCTGTCAAAAACAGAACAGTCTGTAGTAATCTGTAACTAAAGCAAACTTCTGGAACTCCAAAAAATCAGCCAAAATAGGAAGACCTAGACAATTTGTTTATTGATCAGCATCGATTGGAATCAATATTTTATCACGTTCTGGTGATTTTTAACAATTATTTTCGTGAACAGAAAGTTTCTGGAATTTTCTGCAAGATCAAATAAATATCATCCAAGAAGATCCTATAGGTTTACCTTGGCACAAACACTAATTAAAACATAAAAACACATCTAACCAGAGGCTAGAACAAATATTTATTCCTAAACAGAAGCAAAAAGCAAAAAACTAAAAATAAAATTGGGTTGCCTCCCAACAAGCGCTATCGTTTTACGCCCCTAGCTAGGCATAATAGCAAGGATAGATCTAGGTAGTGCCATAGTAATAGGATAGATCATTAAAACTCATTTCATATTCTCTATGTTCAGCAGCAAGTTTTCTTTGAGGCAAGCAAAAGTAATCAAAAGGGCTAAATTTAATGGGACAAAAGTCCCCAAGATCAATTTTAGGAGGTATAGGTTCCTCCTTCGGCCCTTCATATTGCAAAACCAATTCATCATTATAAGCATTCTTTTGACAGAACTTTGTGAGCCTATACTCGAGAGAATATCCTAGCTCATTATTTCGAATAGCCAAATCATCATTAAGTTCAGAAATTCTATCAACTAGAACATTGGTAGGGACCTTTTTTCTAAGGTTTTCATTGAAAGCAACATAGTCTAGAGATTGAAAACGCATTATTTCTTCTTGATCAAAGAGGATAGCCTGTATGGGAGGATGGCCAGCGTCCACCCTATAATGCACAAAGATTTCCTTGGCCTCTTTTATTATAAATCTGAACTCATGAGCCAAGAAGATAGTAGCGGCACGCTTAACAGAAGAATGCTCTATATTAGAAAATTCTAGGAAAATCATTTGTATGCAAGGGTGCAAGTGCATAAATTGCCTTTCAAGTTCAACTATAAGCATGGCAATAGCGTCAGCAAGACTACTAGTTCTATGAAGAATGGAACTGCCTATAGAAGGCAAAGCACCAGTACAAGTAAAGAAATCTTGAATAACCCCTTTTCCAATAATATTACCACTACCAATTCAAAATTGTTTTTATGCAAGGTAGGGGGTTCTTCAGCAGGAGCATCAGAATTTTCCATGATATTATTATTGTCCATATCGACAATAATTTCCCCAATTTCAGACATAACGGCAGAAAGAGCGAGTGGCAAAAAGGAAAGAAGAAGGCGAACGGAAAAGAGAGGGCGAATAAAACGGCAAAGGTGAAGTGGGGGAGAGGAAAACTAGAGGCAAATGGCGAATAATGTAATGCGGGAGATAAGGGTTTGTGATGGGTACTTGGTATGTTGACTTTTGCATAGACCTCCCCGGCAACGGCGCCAGAAATCCTTCTTGCTACCTCTTGAGCACTGCATTGGTTTTCCCTTGAAGAGGAATGGGTGATGCAGCAAAGTAGCGTAAGTATTTCCCTTAGTTTTTGAGAACCAAGGTATCAATCCAGTAGGAGGCTACACACGAGTCCCTCGCACCTACACAAACAAATAAATCCTCGCAACCAGCGCGAATAAGGGGTTGTCAATCCCTACACGGTCACTTACGAGAGTGAGATCTGATAGATATGATAGGATAATATTTTTGGTATTTTTGTGATAAAGATGCAATGTAAAATAAAAGGCAACGGAAATAGCTAAGTGTTGGAAGATTAATATGATGGAAAATAGACCCGGGGGCCATAGGTTTCACTAGTGGCTTCTCTCGAGAGCATAAGTATTTACGGTGGGTGAACAAATTACTGTTGAGCAATTGACAGAATTGAGCATAGTTATGAGAATATCTAGGTATGATCATGTATATAGGCATCACGTCTGAAACAAGTAGACCGACTCCTGCCTGCATCTACTACTATTACTCCACACATCGACCGCTATCCAGCATGCATCTAGAGTATTAAGTTCATACGAACAGAGTAACACTTTAAGCAAGATGACATGATGTAGAGGGATAAACTCATGCAATATGATATAAACCCCATCTTGTTATCCTCGATGGCAACAATACAATACGTGCCTTGCTGCCCCTACTGTCACTGGGAAAGGACACCGCAAGATTGAACCCAAAGCTAAGCACTTCTTCCATTGCAAGAAAGATCAATCTAGTAGGCCAAACCAAACTGATAATTCAAAGAGATTTGCAAAGATAACCAATCATACATAAAAGAATTCGGAAGATTCAAATATTGTTCATAGATAAACTTGATCATAAACCCACAATCCATCGGTCTCAACAAACACACCACAAAAGAAGATTACATCGAATAGATCTCCACAAGAGAGGGGGAGAACATTGTATTGAGAACCAAAAAGAGAGAAGAAGCCATCTAGCTAATAACTATGGACCTGAAGGTCTGAGGTAAACTACTCACACTTTATCGGAGAGGCTATGGTGTTGATGTAGAAGCCCTCTGTGATCGATGCCCCCTCCGGCGGAGCTCCGGAACAGGCCCCAAGATGGGATCTCACGGGTACAGAAGGTTGCGGCGGTGGAATTAGGTTTTTGGCTCCGTATCTGATCGTTTGGGGGTACGTAGGTATATATAGGAGGAAGGAGTACGTCGGTGGAGCAACGTGGGGCCCACGAGGGTCGAGGGCGTGCCCAGGGGGGTAGGCGTGCCCCCCTACCTCGTGGCTTCCTGGTAGCTTTCTTGACATAGGGTCCAAGTCCTCTGGATCATGTTCGTTCCGAAAATCACGTTCCCGAAGGTTTCATTCTGTTTGGACTCTATTTGATATTCTTTTTCTGTGGAACTCTGAAATAGGCAAAAACAGCAATTCTGGGCTGGGCCTCCGGTTAATAGGTTAGTCCCAAAAATAATATAAAAGTGTATAATAAAGCCCAATAATGTCCAAAACAGAAGATAATATAGCATGGAGCAATAAAAAATTATAGATACGTTGGAGACGTATCAGTCACCGTGGAGCCCAAGACGGCGTCACCACCAGAGCCTTTCGCAGGCGAATACCACTTTTGTCAGGATAGCTTGTACTAGCTGCCCCCTTCAAATTTGCCCGTCGTTGTTGGCTCCCTTCCCGCTCAATATTTGGGAAGAGGACCAGGGCCTATATAAGTAGAGCTAGCCACCACAGTGAAGGCATCTCATCTTAGCTTGATCCGATCTGATCGAGAGCCTACCCTAGCCACAAGAACACCTCAACCTCAGGAGGCTGTTCTTCCCTTTGTACTGTCTCCATCAGCCCAAGAGGCAATCCACCACCACCACACTGGAGTAGGGTATTACACCACAACGGTGGCCCGAACCAGTATAAATCTCGTGTCTTTCTGTGTTTCGAGTTCATCGAGTTCATCCACGAGATCTTAGCGAGCTAGGGCATAGATCGGTAGGAGGGAAAGACTTCGCGCGCACCCCATTATTCGAACCTTAAGGGTTTGCCGGAACCCCACATCCGACATTTGGGGCGCCAGGTAGGGGTGCGTCGGAGCTCCTCTCCACCAACCTGCGCCCCGCGCCGCCGCACTGCGCCCCCATGGCAGGTTCCCCGCCATCCACCTCTGCGGCCGACATCAACAGCGGGGCGTCTGGGTACCTAGCCCTGGCCCCCGCTCTACGGCGAGTGCGGTGGCCGACCAAGTTCAAGCCAGAGATGCCGCCGCGTTACGATGGCACGGCAGACCCGACGCCATTCCCGCTGGCATACGAGGAGGCTATCCTCGAAGCCGGAGGCAACAACAAGATCATTGCCAACTGGTTCCCCATGGCCCTCTCCGGCGAACCGCGCGCTTGGCTGCTCAACCTCCCGGGATCCACGGTGGCCTCCTGGGGGGGGGGAACTCCGCGACCTCTTCACCACTCGCTACGCGGTGCTGGCGCACCATGCAGTCGCGGCCCTCCTGGGCGGCTGTAACGCCCACGATGCGGCTATATCTCCCACGTGTCGAGGCACGACTTAGAGGCATAACCGCATAGTGGTTTTGTCGCAAGAAGGGTCATCTTCACACAATCCCATGTAATGAACAAGAATGGGATAAAGAGTTGGCTTACAATCGCCACTTCACACAATACATAAATATCATCATACATCATCCAAAATACAAACATATAGACCGACTACGGTCAAAATCCAGATGAAAATAAGATAACCCCAAATGCTAGATCCCCGATCGTCCCAACTGGGCTCCACTACTGATCATCAGGAAAAGACACATAGTAACGACCACGTTCCTCGTCGAACTCCCACTTGAGATCGACGCCATCATCTGCACTGGCATCATCGGCACCTGCAACTGGTGTTGGAAGTATCTGTGAGTCACGGGGACTCAGCAATCTCACACCCGCGAGATCAAGACTATTTAAGCTTGTAGGACAAGAGGTGCAAAGAGGTGGAGCTACAGCGGCAAAACATATATGGTGGCTAACTTGCGCAAATGAGAGCGAGAAGAGAAGCAAAGGAACGGACGTCATCTAGCAATGACCAAGAAGAGGTCCTGAACACTTACTTACGTCAAACATAACACAGACCGTGTTCACTTCCCGGATTCCGCCGAGAAGAGACCATCACGGCTACACACGCACTTGGTGTATTTTAATTGGGTCAAGTGACAAGTTATCTAAAACCGGACATTAACAAATTCCCATCTGCCTCATAACCGCGGGCACGGCTTTCGAAAGATATTACCCTGCAGGGGTGTCCCAACTTAGCCCATCACAAGCTCTCACGGTCAACGAAGGATAAACCTTCTCCCGGAAAGACCCGATCAGTCTCGGAATCCCGGTTTACAAGACATCTCGACAATGGTAAAACAAGACCAGCAAAGCCGCCCGAATGTGCCGACAAATCCCGATAGGAGCTGCACATATCTCGTTCTCAGGGCACACCGGATAAGTCAAGCTACGAGTAAAACCAGACCTCGAGTTTCCCCGAGGTGGCCCCGCAGGCTGCTCGGTTCGGACCAACACTCGAAGGAGCACTGGCCCGGGGGGGGGGGTTAAAATAAGATGACCCACGGGCTCGCGAAAACCCGGGGGAAAAGGCTTAGGCGGCAAATAGTAAAACCAAAGTTGGGCCATGCTGGCGGAGTTTTATTCAAGGCGAACTGTCAAGGGGGTCCCATAAATCACCCGACCGTGTAAGGAACGCAAACTCAAGGAACATAATCCCGGTGTAACAGTAACTAGGGCGGCAAGAGTGGAACAAAACACCAGGCATAAGGCCGAGCCTTCCACCCTTTACCAAAATATATAGATGCATTAATTAAATAAGAGATATTGTGATGTCCCAACATATCCGTGTTCCGACATGGAACAAACTTCAACTTCACCTGCAACTAGCAACGCTATAAGAGGGGCTGAGCAAAAGCGGTAACATAGCCAAACAACGGTTTGCTAGGAAAGGATGGTTAGGGGCTGACATGGCTGAAATAGGAGACATGATATAGCAAGAGATAGGTAGCGGAGCATGGCAATAGAGCGAAACAACTAGCATAGCAAAGATAGAAGTGATTTCGAGGGGTGGTCATCTTGCCTGCAAGATTCTCAGAGTTGTCGAAAGCTTGATCCTCGTAAGTGTACTCGACAGGTTCCTCGTTCACGAACTCGTCTCCCGGCTCTACCCAAGACAAGAACACAAACAAATGGAACGACAATCAACAACGAGAAATGCGCAAGCAACATGATGCAAGACATGTATGATATGCAAGTTATGATATGCGATGCATATGCGTGCTCCGGAAGGAAAATGATGAACATGGCAGTAACTTGACAAACCAAGCATGCCACTGGAAAGATGAGATGATTTCGGTCGAAATCGATATAAAGATCACCGGAATCGGATGCACGGTTTGCAAATGGCAAGCAAAACAAGAATGACACTAATCTGCGATAAACAGCAAGATAGCACTTAAGATGCAACAAGCAACAATGCTACAGCACCCCAACATAGCAACAAAGCACATTGCAGTAATCTACAGGAGATGCTTGACAAAAGATGAACACTGAGCTACTGCTAGTTCATAACATATCAAGCTCAAACAAGCATGGCAAAAGTGCAAAAGATTACAGGTTCACAGACTTAGTGAAAAACTGGACATGGCAGAAAACAGCATCAGGTAGCAATGTTCAGAGCACGAAATCAACATGCTACAGGAACTTAACATAGCAAAACAAGGCATGGTAGTGTTCTACTAAATGCACATGACAAAAGTCCCTTACTGACCATAAGCCAAAAAGGACCAGAAGAAATGATGGCAAGCATGTAAACATAGCAAGTTTCGTTATCAGGTTTCAGACTTAGCAGAAAACAGAGCATGGCATAAATATTAATATGTAGGCCTCTTTGTGAGCTTGATGCACTCACTACAGAGCAATGCATGACAAACCAAGCATACCTACAGCAAGATGGCATGATTATGAAGCTATCCATGGCAAGAAAAATTGCATAGCATGTATGGGTCAACTACAATAAGCTTGGCAAAAATGCATGTCATGTTAAGAATCTGCCAGAAATATTTTATAGCAAAAGTAGAGCAAGATTGAGTCATGCTATGGTGCTCTAAAATTGCAAACAATTGCAGGAATGGATCAATTACAACTATAGCTACAAAACATCCTTACTGAACATCTCCAAAATATGCATGGATCTCTCTGTAGCAACAAGTTTACATGGCAACAAAATTACAGCAGACAAAGACAGAGAAATCACTAAGTCCCTGAAATCAGAAATATTACGGGACCTACTTTGCATGCTTGTGCTAGTCACCACATAGATCACAAAAATACATGGACTATACCACTGGAAAGATGGCATGACATACTTCAAAACACATGTAGAGCTCATGCTCAAAAGATGCACAGAATAAAAGATACAAAAATGACAAATCTCCAAGTTCTGATAAGAACCAGAGATTAACAGCAACTAGCCCTCTTCCAACGAGGATTTGGGCATCAAGATGACCTCTAATGAAAATGGTGCAATTTAACAAAATGAAGAGCATCACGAGACGAACAATTTGACATATTATACGCGCGAATCGGAGCTACATGCACAAAGTTATCGCATCTCGAACATAGGCACTTGCTGATGGAATTCTGGGACTGGAAAAAAACGAGGTCGGGAGAAGTCAACGCGGCAGTACCGGCTCCGATCGGATCGGGCTCCCGAGCTCGAGCTCGAGCCCGACGGCGGCGCAGGGAGAGGAGGCGCGGCGGGCCGGGGAAGGCGAGGCCGGCGGCGGCCGGAGGGGCGGCCGGAGCGGCGCC